>NC_064810.1:81538821-81751321 GCF_023721935.1 Panthera uncia
TTGGGGTTGTAAGTTTGATCTCCACATTGGGTATAGAGATTACTTAAAAATAAAAATCAGGGGCGCCTGGGTGGCTCAGTCAGCTAAGCGGCCGACTTCGGCTCAGGTTGTGATCTCAAGGTTCGAGCCCCACATCGGGCTCACTGCTGTCACAGAGCCTGGAGCCTGCTTCAGATTCTGTGTCTCCCTCTCACTCTACCCCTCCCCTACTCGCGCTCTATCTCTGTCTCTCAAAAACGAATAAACATTAGAAAAAGAAAATCTAAAAAAAATAATAAAAAATAAAGATAGCAGTACCTGTGCCACATGATTGTTTTGTACAGTTCTCAGAGAAGTGCCTGGTACATATGTAGTAAACACTAAATATTTGTTACATAAACATGAGCATGTATATTACATACAAGATGGTAAGTTTCTAAATCCTATGACCAGTATTACCTAAATTATTTTTAATTGAAACAAAAAACAGCATCTGACTTCGGCTGAGGTCTTGATCTCATAGTTTGTGAGTTCGAGCCCCACATGGGGCTCACTACTGTCAGCACAGAGCCTGCTTCAAATCCTCTGTCTCCCTCTTTCTCTGCCCCTCCCCCACTCTCCCTCTCTCACAAAAATAAATAAAACATTAAAAAATACACACACACACACACATAAAAACAAACAAAAACAAACAAAAAGGGGTGCTTAGCTGGTTCAGTCAGTAGAGTATATGACTTTTGATCTTGGGGTTGTAAGTTCAAGCCCCATATTGGGTGTAGAGATTAAAAAAAATCTTAGAAAAAAAAAAAAACACACACACACATACAAAAAAAAAAAAAAATGCAGTATTTGCTCAGAAATAATAGTGGTTAGAAACAAGTAAATCCAAACATTAAGAGTTTTCATTTTTGGGTGGTGGCATCATGAATGACTTTCCTATTGTTTTTACTTTCCTGTAAATTTTTCAACAATGAACACGTACAGATTCACAATCAGAAAATTTTAATTTGATTTTTATCAAAAATAAATCAAATCCGGGGCACCCGGGTGGCTCAGTCAGTTAAATGTCCAACTTCAGCTCAGGTCATGATCGCACAGTTTGTGGGTTCCAGCCCTGCATTGATCGGGCTCTGTGCTGACAGCTCAGAGCCTGGAGCCTGCTTCGGATTCTGTGTGTCCCTATCTCTCTCTGCCCCTCCCCCATTCGTGCTCTGGCTCTCAAAAATAAATAAACGTTAAAAAAAAATTGAAAAAATAAATAAATAAAATCCTTGATGTCTGAGTATGTGAAAAGCAACCTGGAGATTTCCTCTACCACAGAACCCCTGGCTAGGAAAATCATCCAGTAAGGGCTCTATAGCCAAATATTATATATACCGAGAAATTCAGAGCAGTTTGATACAGGAACTCAAATAAGAAACTGGCAGGATCAAAGAAGAATAAATGGTTTTCAATTCTATTTATTATTTGTCAAGTTTCCCCCAGTTTTTAAAGCATTAAAGTTCCACAAAGGAAAATGCTGAAAAGAAAATAAAACATGACAGAATGGAAAGACTTTGGACAAGGTCACAGAATTGCCAATTCCTCAAGGTTTCTCTCATATCTATGTGGATGGCATCTAGGAGTTGTGCGGTACACAGTTCTGATTCAGTTTAATTCTCAGCTTAAGTTTAATTCTCAATTCTGATACTTGTGGGCAAACAGAACTTTAACCTCTTCAAGACGGCTTCCCCATCTCCAAAAGGGATATAATTGACTTATTTCCTAGGGTTCTTATGAAGAGAAAATGAAATAATACATACTTAGAAAATACTAGTTCCCTTCTCCTCTGACTCCCTCCCACCCATCCAACTATACCCTTCCAGTATTTCGACTTGGTCTCTGTTCCATGTTGTTTGAGAGTCTTTCCTCTATATCCATATTGCTGTTATTGTCTTTGTCAGATAAGAAGTCATTGTGTTGAGATAAAGAATCACTTTCTGAATGATTGGCTGATGGTGTTTCTGATCTCTGATTGGCAGGAGAGGATGACCTAGATGGTGATTCCAAAAATTTCTTGATAGCAGGATGATTAAAAACCATTGTATCACATGTTTTTGATCCCTGCAAAAATGAAAGCAAGCAAATTAAACTTTTAATCTTTCTAAAACCTTATCTATTTAGGGATCATGCTTGAAATTCTTCAAAGTCTCCCCACACCCATAAAACGAAGTCCAAGCTCCTTAACGTGGTCTGGGTCAACAAAACAAAAACTAGAAAGTGATAAATAATTGTGTGAAGGTCCTAACACTGAAAGTTAAAAATGCAAGTTCTCTGAAAATGAGAAATCAAGGTGAATAGGTAGTAACATATAGAAAGTAAGATCTGACTTTTAAAAAATTAGTCTCACAATGCTTTAACACAAACTCATCAACTGCTCTAAATAAAACATTCCTGTAAGAGACATAAAGATTTTTTTAAATGTGTATGTAAAATGGCTCCCACACAGGAGTAAAATGTAGCATAAAATGCTGTAAAATGATTAATACTTACATATATTTGCTATCAGACCAGTACTGAAGCCTGGAATATTTTTGTGTATCTTGTTACTTGGATACAAAATACAGTGTACTCTGTTATAATGTGATTCACTCTACAGTTCCTAGGCAGCACAGCTTTTAAAAACCGTGCTATTAACATCATTTAGTGAGAGAAAAGGAGTCAAGAGACTAGGATTTCAAAGGAACAAAACTGCTGAATCTCAATAATAAAGGGTATTTTTTAGAGCTGTGATGTATTTTGTTACAGCAAACTAAAAATAATTAAATGGCAGATTGTAATAGACAAAAATACACCTAAATATCCTTGAATAAATCCTAATCAAAACAGCAAAAAAATCAGTGTACTTCTAGACCACCAAGTAACAGTTCAGAAGTGCTAATGGTTTAAAAAAAAAAAAAAAAAAGGCAACAAAATATTAAATGGACAACCACCTCTTCAGACAGAATAACTACAAGCCCCATACCATGCAGCTGCTAGCTTATAAGAAAGGACTTTAAAATCTGCATTGAAGAGCATCTCCCAAAAATTCATATGCACCCTGAACCTTGAAGGTGACTCTATTTGGAAATAGACTCTTTGCAGATATGATCAAGTTAAGATGAAATCATACTGCTTTAGGGCCTACCTAGTTAAGAGGGAAATGTGGACAGAGAGAAACTAAGAAGACACACAAGAGAGAAAATATCCATGTGAAGATATACAGAAACTACAGTGATGTAGCCACTAGTCAAGGAATGCCAAGGTTTGCCAGCAACTGTCAGAAGGTAGGCGAAGGCAAAGAAGGATTCTTCCCTACAGCCTTCAGAGACAACATGGTCCAGCCAACACCCTGACTTAGGACTGCTAGTCTCCACAATCATCAGATAATAAATTCCTCTTATTTTAAGCCACCAAGCTTCTGGTAATTTGTTATGATAGCTCTAAAAAAATAGCTCAGGGCCCCTGGGTAGCTCAGTCAGTTACGGGTCTGACTTCGACTCAGGTCGTAAATCTTAAGGTTCGTGGGTTCGAGCCCCACGTCAGGCTCTGTACAGACAGCTTGGAGCCTGGAGTCTGCTGTGGATTCTATGTCTCCCTCTCTCTCTGTCTTATCCCAGCTCGAGCATGTGCTCTCTCTCTCAAAAACAAACATTTAGAAAAAAAAATTAAAAAATAGTTTAGACTCTAATATGCATTATGGAAATTCCTAAAGTAGAAGAAACAACTACCTAAGATTAAACTCAAATAATGCTCCAGATTTCTCCAAGACAATGTCAGGAGTACCACCAATGCCAGGTACCCTAAGCTCCACAGGATGACATGAAAGCCAAAACACAGCACCTCTTATCTGTAAAAACCATGGGGAACAATGCAAAGAAAGCAGTATGCTGTCACACCTTCCCCAGCCCTGCCGCCATTCTCACTGAGCCAGTACTGTCCAAGAGAATGATCTGAGAAAACTTATGAAAAAGAAATTTTAAAATGAAAAACGAACAAAAGTTATGCTGAAATTATCAAACTGTCAAACAAGAACTTCTGTTTCAGTTGAACCCTATCCCCATTCCTTTATAACTGGACCAATCTAGTGGTAATCACATTAACTAAGTGGTTAAACTTAATATCTTTAACAATAGGACAACCTGATTACTATGTGACCTGATGTGATATAATCATGAGGTATACAGAATCACTTAGGAAGTATTATTGCCAAAAACCTCTAACTTTAATCAAATCTTTAGACCCAACTACCAGTTTGCAAAAAAATAGAGGGAATGAAGGAATAACCCAAGGGGAAAAATAATAAACCCAAAATGTGGGATATCCTATAAACATAAATGAACTATTCTCTTCAAATAAGTCAATATCATGGGGAAAAGGTGAAAGAAGTATTTTAGATGAAATGAGTCTAGAGAAACAAAACGTCCAAATGTAGCCCATGAACCTTAGATCCCGTGTCAAAAACAAGCTTTAAAAGGTATTTTGGGGACGGGGCTCTGGGTGACTCAGTCAGTTAAGTGTTCAACTTTAGCTCAGGTCATGATCTCACAGTTCATGAGTTCGAAACCCGCGTCAGGCTCTGTGCTGACAGCTCAGAGCCTGGAGCCTGCTTCAGATTCTGTCTCCCTCTCTCTCTGCCCCTCCCCCATTCGTGTGTATGCGTGCACGCTTCTCTCTCTCAAAAATAAACAAGCATTAAAAAAAATTTTTTTTAATCTTTAAAAGATATTTTGGGGACAACTGGGAAAATATGAATATGGATTGGTTATCAAATAATATCAGGAAGTCACAAAAGAATGTCCTTTAGGAAATAAATGATTTAAGTATTTAGGGGTGAAGTGTCATGATGCCTGGAACTTATTTTCAAATGTTCTAGAGAAAAATAAGATAAATAAAGCAAAATGTTAAAATACGGAATCTAAACAAGCATAAACAGGTGTTTATTTCACCTCTTCAGTGTACTTGAAATTTTTCATAAAGACTGGGGAAAAAAATCAGGGTTTCCTGAATAAGGTATATATACTGAAACTACAAATTGCTGTTCATTAGGAAAATCAATCTACCTATAATTTGCTACAAAGCCGACCATAATCAAATGAAGAATAAGGCAAGAACAGGGTCTCATTCAACTTTGTATCTGCAAATCCTAGCAACAGTACTGAATATTAGTTGGAAAAGGATTAAATAAAAAGGAAAAAATGTTACTTGGGATTATTGACAGTTTATGTATTTTCCCAGGAAGGGAGGCGAGGCTTCTTGAATTCTGAAGGCCAATACAAGATACGTTTCAAAGGCAGGAATTTCACATTAACACTGATTTCCCCTTCATACAACAAATATGGATGGCCAGAAATGATTGTATATGAGGAAAACTTACCTCAGAAACTTTTAGAAGGCCTGCAGAAGCATAGTAGTTGGCAACAATGCAGGCACGAAGTTTATCCATCATCCTTCTTGCCTCAATCAATCGCTACAAACAAATGTTAACTCATTAAAAAAATGGAAATGACAGAAGAGATACACTATAAAAATTTTCATAAAATAAGAAATACAAATGACCAAAAGCTCAATTTCTCTAATAAGCAAAGGAAAGCAAAAACATGACTATTTCTACCTATCAAACTGGCAAAGGATTGAAAGGAATGACAAAAGCCAATGTTTGCAAGAGAATACAGACATGTTAATATGAACATTTGTGTGTATATATGCATATTCACTGAGAAACGTCCATAAAGAAACTGGGCACAAGAGCAAAGAGGAATTATGTTTTGGGATGGAATTTCAGGTAATTTTTTTTCATTATGTTTTCCTGCAGTTTCATTTATAGAAAAAAAATGCCTTTTTTCCAGAATGAGAAAACTCTTTAAAAGAACGGCAAAGGGAAAAAAAACATAATTTTATCTCAACAGATCTTTTTTAATTCATCATGTATAGATTTTTTTGCAATAGCTTTGTTGTTTTTTTAAATTTATCACCATTTTTTAAATATATCACCATTATCACCATTATACCTGATCGATGACTTCAATTTCATGTTCCTTATTCTTCATTTCAAGTGCAAACTGTTCCTTAATAATAGTCTCAATCTTCTGCACAGCAGCATCTCGAGCTGCAAAAAGAACATAAAATAATCCAAGGTCTAATTAATCCGTGACTGTCTTGATTTAAGTCAGCATGCAATAGAACAAACCCAGAAACAATGACTCCTAAGTGGAGAAGCCTAGTGGCTGTCACCTTAATCAATGATGAAAAGTTAACATCACTAATACAGGGGCAAACTGACCTCATGTGTTTTCTGACATAATGAAATGTCATCACTCTATGCCGTTCTGGTGAAAAATGCTAAATCTAATCACAGGGAACATCAAACAAACCTAACTGAAGGATATTCCACATAGTAACTGGCTTATATGATTCAAATATTAGAGTCAAGAAAGACAGAAAGGTTGAGGAGATTAGAGATATGACAACAAAATGCATTGTGTGATCCTGGACTGGATCCTGGAGAGGGGAAAACAGTTATAAAATACAATACTGGGACAACTAGTCCCTGTTATTCAAGTGTTGAATATGGACTATAGGTTACACAATGTAATGGATGAATGTTAAAATTTCCTGCTTCTGATAATAGTACTATGATCACATAAGAGAATCTCCCTAGGAAATAACACTGTGTTTACAGGTGTCCAACTTATTTTCCAACGATTTAAAAAGAATGATGTGGGGGCGCCTGGGTGGCTCAGTCAGTTAAGCGTCCGACTTGAGCTCAGGTCACGATCTCATGGTCCTTGAGTTCGAGCCCCACGTCGGGCCCTGGGCTGATGGCTCAGAGCCTGGAGGCTGCTTCGGATTCTGTGTCTCCCTCTCTCTCTGCCCCTCCCCCGTTCATGCTCTGTCTCTCTCTGTCTCAAAAATAAATAAACGTTAAAAAAAAAAAATTAAAAAAAAAAAAAAAAGAATGATGTGCATATATACCTGAATGCATGCATTTGTGCGACTGTGTGTGTTTGTGTGTGTGTTTGGGGTGGGGGAAAGACTGATAAATCAAATAAGGCAAAAATATAAACAACTGGCAAATTAATCTGGATAAAAGACATGCAAGTATTCCTTGCAATTATTCTGTTTGGAATTGTATCAAAATAAAATTACTGGGGAAAAAAAATGAAATCTATTAAAATTCCAGGAGAAACATTTATTGACCTGTGAAAAACCACAGTCCAAGGACAAAGAAAATACAGTTAGCTAGAGAGGAGGCAGTCTGTGATATAAGAGCAGTTCATAAAAAGGCATGTAGCTTCCTTCTGTAGAGAAGGATATGGCAAGCAATTCAGCAGTTTCTGATCACAACTACATAAAGGAATAAGCAAATAAAGAATTCAAAAGTAAAAATGCTTCTACTCCTGAAGCTAGTATTACACTATGTGTTAACAGGTATTTAGGGGCACCTGGGTGGCTCAGTCAGTTAAGCGGCCGACTTCGGCTCAGGTCATGATCTCGAGGTCCGTGAGTTCGAGCCCCGCGTCGGGCTCTGTGCTGACAGCTCGGAGCCTGGAGCCTGTTTCAGATTCTGTGTCCCCCTCTCTCTGACCCTCCCCCGTTCACACTCTGTCTCTCTCTGTCTCAAAAATAAATAAACGTTAAAAAAAAAATTTAAAGTTATTTAAATAAAAACTTAAAGAAAGAGAAAAAAGGAAAGAAAAAAAGAAAAGAAAATGCCTCTAAATGTGATAGAATTCTGATGATGACTACTCAAAATAATATGCAACTCAGAGTCTAAAATATCAGATACAAGAGAAAAAAAAAGAGCCAAATGACTGCTTGAAAAACCTGGAATTTGGGGGCAGCTGGCTGGCTCAGTCAACAGAATATACAACTCTTGACCTTGGGGCTGTAATTATGTTCAAGCCCCACTTTGGGTGGAGAGATTACTTCAAAATAAAATCTTTAAAAAGAAAAAAAAAACCTGGAATTTTGCAAAAGGATTCTGTGTTTATAACATGAAAAAATGATGTTCACTCATGCTTTGAAGTATATGAAAAACTGCAGAGAAAATTTGGCTACTCTGATGGCCATATCACTTTCTCATTGTAAAACATGACATTATATGGCAACTTCAATGTTGCCATTAAACTTCAATGTATACTAGTAATGGAATAAGAGAGCATTCTTGTGGATATGTCTGCATGGAAGCAAATGACTGATATTTCTCATCATGAAAAAGAAAAGTATTTTCTAGTATTACTATATATATGTCCTTGTCTGTAGAAACCAGCAGATACTCTTAGGGAAGGCTGAAAAGTCAGAAACTGTGATCACTGAAGGCTATTTTATCATAAGCTCCTCAGAAAGAAACACTTCTAAATTATCCCTTTCATAGAATAAAAAAAAACACAAACAAAACAATACAAGCAAAGGGAAGCATCCTACCAAATCTACTTTGAGAAAAATTCTGAAAAATAAAAACATGGCTTGGGATTAGGCAGAGTATGGACATCAAAAAGAAGAATAGCAAACTGTCTTTCAGTAAGAAAAAACCATCCCTGTTAGGCTAAGTATCTGGGAACTTACACCGGATTTAAAATGAAATTATGGGGGCGCCTGGGTGGCGCAGTCGGTTAAGCGTCCGACTTTAGTCAGGTCACGATCTCGCGGTCCGTGAGTTCGAGCCCCACGTCAGGCTCTGGGCTGATGGCTCAGAGCCTGGAGCCTGTTTCCTATTCTGTGTCTCCCTCTCTCTCTGCCCCTCCCCCGTTCATGCTCTGTCTCTCTCCCAAAAATAAATAAAAAACGTTGAAAAAAAAAATTTTTTAAAAAATGAAATTATGATGTTTACTAAAACAGTTTTTCCTACTCTCAGTTTTCTTTAAAAAAAAAAAGTTATGCCATGTGATGCATTTGCATAATGGATATAAGTTTCACATTTGTTTGGCTTATTACAGAAAGGAAATGACTTTTCCTTATAAATAAAATTACAACTGAATGAGGGGAAAGGTTGCAGTGAATGAAATGGTTTCATTATTTGGAATTCAATTTGATAATTTTTGGTCCACAAAGACTTTCTGTGGTACATATGACCTGACTGCACTGAGAAAGACAGGAATTTTCTTTCACTACTTCAATTCTAGCAGCACTAATCTTTGTGGAGCTACAACACTTTATGACTTGGCTGCCTTCTTTACCCAGCTGTAAATGTTAACTTACATGGACTTACTATTTAAATAAACAGTAATGAATTCCAGGAATAATTTAAGAACTCAAATTCAGGGGCACCTGGGTGGCTCAACTGGTTAAGCATCCGACTTTGGCTCAGGTGATGATCTTGTGGTTTGTGAGTTCGGGCCCGCATAGGGCTCTGCTGTCAGCATAGAGCCTACTTTGGATCCTCTGTCCCCCTCTTTCTCTGCCCCTCCCCCACTCACGCTCTCACTCTCAAAAATAAACATTTAAAAAAATTAAAATAAAATAAAATAACTCAAATTTAGCAACTTTTTCTGAGAGAGCTTAAAACATTCTGGGTAGCTACACACAGTTGATGATTTGCTCTTCAACCAATTATATGATCTTGGGCAAGTAGTTTAATGCCCCTTAACTACTAGCAACTAAGTGCAGGAGTTAAACTAGATCACTATTTCTCAAATGTATATCATTCGTATACCACCTTTAAGTTACCTACACCACATCTGAGAACCCTATGAAACACCTAATTAACATAATTAAATAATATTTTTACATTATTTTAGCCTCATCCTAAGCAAAAGTAGTCACAAAATTACAAGTTTGATGAGACCATCACCTTTCCAATAGACATTAAAATAATATGCAACAATTACAATAAAAAACTTAACCCAATGTGCCACCTATAATCATCTACCACACTGCAGTATACATATTATAGGACTTTATGGTTGTAACTAACACACAACCGTAGCTAAAACTTACAGCCAGTCTCATTACTGACACTTCACTGTCTACCTGATTGTCTTCCTGGCCTCTATGTCACAAATGGCGTATTGCTATTAACAGAGCACTTAACTAATCCCTCTTCAAATTATATACAGCAGTGGAAATGCATTTTGTTTTAGTTTCTGTAAATCTTATAGGGAGGCAGATTCAACAAAGAAATAAATAATTTCCTAAGGGAGGTGAATTTCTACCTGAATTCTCAATTGCTTTATGTCGCTTATTTGGAAGGGCCACAGATACATCCTCATAATCAGGGTCGGTTTCTTTGATTGTCCGCTTGATTCCAGACATCATGACATTCGTTCTTCACTGTGAAGTAATAATAAATAAACAAGTAACACTGTTTGATGCCAGTACTTATAAATATATGTCTACACATATATAAAAGGAATATTACATAATGCTGATAACTCATAAGTCTCAGTGTAAACATGCACATATCCCTGTTAAAGCCAAAAGCATTAACTACCTTCAAAGGTTAACTTTCAGGAAAAAAAATCATCATCATCTGTTAAAAAGCATAGGTTTGCCTTTCAAGAGAAAATCCTTTAACAAGGCAGCACACTACTCAGGCTTTTCAAAAGGGGCCAGTCTTTCAATGAAGGGCACTCATAACGAAAGGAAAGAAACCAGACTCTGATAACAACATGGTTAAAGCCCAAATAGCATCTTGGAATTCACAATGCAGCCACCATATTACAAAATATGAGAGGCACCTGGGTGGCTCAGTCAGTTAACCACCCGACCCCGGCTCAGGTCATGATCTCACAGTTTGTGGGTTTGAGCCCCTCGCCGGGCTCTATGCTGACAGCTCAAAGCCTGGAGTCTGCTTCACATTCTCTGTCTCCGTCTCTCTCTGCCCCTCCCCCGCTCACACTCTGTGTGTCTCTCTCAAAAAATAATAAAATAAAAAATTTCTTAAACTTAAAAAAATGAGCAATACATATAGTTAAGCTCTCAATAAATAATTTATCATACAAATCCTCTTTCTGCTACTTAAACGTGCCTGCTACATAACAGGTACTCAATAATATTGATCATTTATCATTATTCATAATAAACACAGACTTATATTAAGACAGCCAAGTTTGCAATCTGGTAAACAAGTCCTATGTACACAGGTCTTTGAGTAAAACAATCCCATAAATATTCCAGGTCTGCACTGTCCCAATACATTAGCAACTACCCATATGTTGCTATTTGGTGTTAAGTAAACTGTTAAAAATTAAAAAAATAAAGTTAGGGGTGCTTCAGTGGCTCAGTCAGTTAAGTGTCCAACTCTTGATCTCAGCTCAGGTCATGATCTCATAGTTTGTGGGTTCAAGCCCCACATAGGACTCTGTGTTGAGGGTGCAGAGCCTGCTTGGGATTCTGTTTCTCCTTCTCTCTGCCCCTTCCCCTCTTGTTCTCTCTCACTCTCTCTTTCCCCACCCTCCCCTCACCTCCCCACCCCCGCTCAGTCCCTCCCTCCCTCTCAAGATAATAAACATAAAAAAATAAAGTTAATTCAAAATTCAGTCCCTTTCTTCACATTTCAATTTTTCAATTTCAGAAGTAGCCACATTTCAAGTGCTCAATAGCCGTCAGTAGTTTAGTAGCTACAATATTGGACAGTGCAAATACAGAACATTTATATCACTGCAAAAAGTTCTACTGGACCCTGTTCCTCTTCTAAACTGTGTTTCATTGAGCATTTATTAATATTTCATGAGTTGATTTAGGAAATGCTGTCCACATCAGCACTGTCCAAAAGATATATAATGTGAGCCATGTGTGGAATTTAAAATTCTCTAGCAGTCACTTTAAAAAAAGGAAAAAGAGGGGCACCTGGGTGGCTCAGTTGGTTAAGCGTCAACCAAGTCTCTTGGTTTCGGCTCAGGTCATGATCTCATGGTTTGTGAGTTCAAGCCCCACATTGGGCTCTGTGCTGCAGGCGAGGAGTCTGCTTGGGATTCTCTCTCCTTCTCTCTCTGCCCCTCCCCTGCTCACTCACTCTCTCAAAATAAATAAACTTAAAAAAATTTTTTTTTTTTAATGAAAAAGAGGGGAGCCTAGCTGGCTCAGTCAGTAAAGCATGCAACTCTTGATTCCGGGGTCATGAGTTTGAGCCCCACATTGGGCTCAAAGAGATTACTTTAAAAAAAAAAAAAGGGAAAAAGAAATGGGTGAAATTAATTCTAATAATATTTTTGCTTAACCAATGTACCCAAGTTTTACATTCTTATCTTTGTGCTAAGTCTTTAAAATCCAGTGTGTATTTTACACTTCTAGCACATCTCAATTTGGACTAGCCACACTTCAAAGGCTTAGTACCACCTTGGCCTAGTGACTCCCTTACTGGGCAGCAAGGGCCTACTGATACAGTATACAGATAAAAAAAAAAACAGGTCTAGGGTGGTTACATGAGTTGCCTCATAGAGCACAATCCATGACACAGAAAAGAAAGAGCTCCCTGATTTCCAGACCTGTGTTCTACTGCTAATGGTTATTTACCTAACCAAAAGAAAAATACACAATATGTATTTATTGAGGCAATAAAAAGAGTGTGTTTTTTGTTTTTTGTTTATTTTACACAGAGAGTGTGAGCAGGGGAAAGGGGGAAAGGGGCAAAGGGAGAGAGAATTCCAAGCAGGCTCCACACTCGGCACAGAGCCTGACGTGGGACTCGATCCCACAGTGCTGGGATCACAATCTGAGCCAAAATCAAGAGTTGGATGCTCAACTGACTGAGCCATCCAGGTGCCTTGAGGTAATAAAAAGTTTCAAAATAAAATTAATAAAAATAAAATACTAACCCAAAAATTTTGACTCAGTTAAAATAGAAATAACAATTTAAAGGTTTCTTGGCTTAGGGGTGCCTGGCTGGCTCAGTCAGTGGAGCTTATTAACTCTTAACCTCAGGGTTGTGGGTTTGAGCTCCACATTGGGTATAAAGATTACTTAAAAATATTTTCCTAAAAAAAAAAAAAAAAAAAAAAGTTTCTTAGCTTAGTCCAATTCTTTCATCCATCCCAGAGACAGGCTTACTTGAATCAGATGGGAGAGAGACCCATTATGTAATGATATATACTTAAAACCTAGATCTAAGAGATCATTTTTCCTGTAATTGCTACCTTGTATATTATCACTAAGCTTAAAAATGTTCAAAAATCTTTAGCATTTATAAATATCCTGAATCAAGCCATTTAATGTTTGTTCACTATCATTACATAACTGCTTTAATTTAGCATATAAATGAATCTTTACTTTTATAGAGGCCCTGAATCCAACTATTATTTTCTGTTTTTAAGGTTTTTAGGGGCACATGGTGGTTCAGTTGGTTTAAGCCTCTGACTTCAGTTCAGGTCATGATCTCACAGTTCTTGAGCCCCACATCAGGCTTTCTGCTGACAGCTCAGGGCCTGGAGCCTGCTTTGGATTCTGTGTCTCCCTCTATCTCTGCCCCTCCCCTGCTTGCACTCTGTCGCTATCTCAAAACACAAATAAACATTAACAAAATTAAAAAAAAAAAAGTTTATAAAAAGTGACACGTAATGGGGCACCTGGCTGGCTCAGATGGCAAAGCATGCGACTCTTGATTTCGGGGTTGTGAGTTCAAGCCCCACTTTGGGTGTAGAACTTACTAAGAAAAAATAAAACTAATAATAATAAAACATTTCTTTGAAAAGTAAGAAGAAGGTCGCATTTGGTCTGCAACTAGTTTCAGACAACCTGAAAAAAATCTTGGGTCACTACATGAAGAATGCATTCTAGGGGCACCTGGGTGGCTCAGTCAGTTGAGTAGCCGACTTCGGCTCAGGTCACGATCCCGAGATTCTTGAGTTCGGGCCTCATGTCAGGCTCTGTGCTGATAGCTCAGAGCCTGGAGCCTGCTTCAGATTCTGTGTCTCCCTCCCTCCCTTGCTCATGTTCTCTCTCTCTCTAAAACGAATAAAAACATTAAAAAAATTTTTTTAGGGGCGCCTGGGTGGGGCTCAGTCGGTTAAGCGTCTGACTTCAGCTCAGGTCATGATCTCGCAGTTCGTGAGTCCAAGCCCCATGTCTGGCTCTGTGCTGACAGCTAGGAGCCTGGAGCCTACTTCAGATTCTGTGTCTTCCCCACCCTCTCTGCCCTTCCTCTGCCTGTGCACACACACACACTCTCTCTCTCTCTTAAAAATAAATAAACATTAAAAAATTTTTAATAAAAAAAGAATACATTATAAAAAAAAGAATACATTCCTAAAAATCAATAAACCTCATTCCTTCTTCTTTAATGCAGATGGGAAAAAACACACCTCCTATTCTCCAATAAACCTAGAAGCAGAGACAGACACATCCCAGCAGATCTCCAAATCTGTTTCTGCACCACACCATTTCCTTGGTGACCACCTGTCTCCTACAGCTTGCCAGAGCCTTATGGGATCATTCTGTAAAGATGAGTGAGTCCAGCATCATCTTCACTCATCCATTCTATGGACTTCATAATCTGAATATTCTCCTCCTACTTCCCAAGAGTAATAGCAGCTCCTCCCCAGAAAGCCTGGGGATCCTTGAAGAAAACAATATTTTATTTCACCTTCACTTAAGCGATAAAGCAAAACTCTTTCACTTTTGCTCTAAAACTGGGGAAACAGAAGGGAAAAAAGAGAAGAATTTGTAGAGAGATTGGGGTGGGTAAGGAAGAAACCACCAATGAGTTAACCTGTGCTGCCAAGGTTATTCATATTTCATGCAGCCCATGTAAGAAAGCTTTTCCTGTCATATTTGGGTATAAATTTGGGCCTCCAATAAACATGTTTAGGAAGATTTAGGTCCACACTGGGCACTTTTTAATAATTCAGGTCTGCTTCTGTCTAGCAAGAACAATACTAAAGTATACACATGCCACATTCAAGTATACACTAGCTAAGCTAGGCACAAGTGCTGAGGCATGCTCTCACCATGATGTAATAATACATGAATGGAATGTGTAACAAATGACCCATGGTCATATTAAGTTTTGGATTCTTGTCTGACTTTGAGATTTATGAAAAGAAAATTATGAACAGTTGCTAGGTATTATCAGATTCAACTTTGAAACAAAATGTCCTACTAATTTTCTCTGGTTTTGAATCAGATGAAACTGAAAAGAATAAGGAGATGGTAAATGTGAACTGGTAAAAAAAAATCTGTTACTGTTTATAATTTGACTTTGAGAAAAGATTTTCTCCATACCATGGGACCAACGCCAAACACAGAAACATAGAGAAACATACATAATGCTGATTCCTCTAATTTAGAATTTTTATCTCACTGAAACAGACTCATTATAAAAAGTGAACGTCTTTCCAGCGGGGAGGACCTCTCCATAAGAACATACTCCTCGCAAAGGACCTCCTCTACTCAGCACTCCTGGAAAAGAGGAAGCACAAGAAGCACCTGGTTCAGAGACCCAACTCCTATTTCATGGATGTGAAGTGCCAAGCATGCTACAAAATCACCATCCTCTTAGCCATGCACAAACGGTAGGTTTTGTGTGTTGGCTGCTCCACTGTCCTTTGCAAGCCTACAGGAGGAAGAGCAAGGCTATAGGAAGTTGCTCCTTCAGATGGAAGCAGCACTAAAAGCAGCCTGAACCAACATGAGTGGAACACTATCCCAATGATCACGTTTTGTTTTGTTCTTAAGTATGCTCTACACCCAGTGCAAAGCCCAATGCAGAGCTTGAACTCCCAACCGTGAGATCATGACCTGAGCTGAGATCAAGAGTCAGAAATCTAGGGGTGCCTGGGTGGCTCAGTCACTTAAGCATCCACCTGTTGATTTCAGCTCAGGTCATGATCTTGAGGTTTGTGAGTTTGAGTCCCACGTCGGGCTCTGCACTGACAGTGCAGCTCCTGCTTGGGATTCTCTCTCTGCCCTTCCCATGTGTGTTTCTCTCTCTCTCTCTCTCTCCCCCCCCTCCTCTCTCTCAAAATAAATAAACCTTAAAAAAAGGTTCACCAAAAAAAAAAAAAAAAAAAAAGAGTCAGACACTTAACCGACTGTGCCACCCAGGTATCTCAGCAATAAACACATTTTGGATTAAAAAGGAAAAGGTAGGGGCGCCTGGGTGGCGCAGTCGGTTAAGCGTCCGACTTCAGCCAGGTCACGATCTCGCGGTCCGTGAGTTCGAGCCCCGCGTCAGGCTCTGGGTTGATGGCTCCGAGCCTGGAGCCTGTTTCCGATTCTGTGTCTCCCTCTCTCTCTCTCTGCCCCTCCCCCATTCATGCTCTGTCTCTCTCTCTGTCCCAAAAATAAATAAAAAACGTTGAAAAAAAAATTAAAAAAAAAAAAAAAAAAAAGGAAAAGGTAAACATTGTTGGGGCACCTGGCTGGCTCAGTTGGTAGAACATGTGACTCATGATCCTGGGGTTGAGTTCAAGCCCCTCATTGAGGGTAAAGCTTACATTAAAAAAAAAAAAAAAAAAGTGGGGATCTAGGTGGCTCAATCGGTTAAGCATCCAACTCTTGATTTCAGCTCAAGTCATGATCTCAGGGTTCATGAGATCAAGCCCCACGTCAGGGTCTACACTGACAGCACAGAGACTGCTTGAGATTCTCTCTCTCTCCCTCTCTTTACCCCTCCCCCACTTCTACACACACACACTCTTTCAAAATAAACTTAAATATATATATACATATATATACACACACACACAAAGTAAATGTTGTCAATTTAAACTTAAAAAAAAAAAATACACATTTTCCCCTACATACAATGTAAGAAAGCAAAACTACCCTATCATACCTGTTCAAATAACAAGTCTGAGTTCTAGAAAAAAGTTAAAGACCAAAAGCAAAACTAAACCTGGTAATGTTCTATCTTTAAATATGAAAGAAAAAATAATTTTAAAATGAAACTGTATAATTAAAAATACAATTATGTAATACAGTCACTAGAAATTCTTAGTAAAAGATCTTAGTTCTTATGTCAGAGTATACCCAGTCCTACAATCCTGTCTTGCAAATAATTTTACAAGATGTGGCCAATTCTGGGGAAAGGAGTGAAATCTTATAAATAAGGTCCTTGAAAAATATGCAATGTACTTTGTGAGGTATCTTCTCAATATAAACTTCTATGATCCTCATGCATTTGAATCTCATCAGAACCCTGAATTTTGTGCTCACTCAAGGCAACTTTTCGCATCTGATTTAAAAGGGGAGCCAGGGAGGAGCAGTACAATCATTTTCTACCTGATTCCATACAGACAGATGTTCCTAAGATGTTAATAATGACTTTATCATTCTTTGGCCCTATCCTTTCTAAATTCTTCATTTCAAACAAAATGTTTTCCCCTTTGTAAACAAGACAACCAACATTTCTTTATTAAATATCTGAAAGAGAGAATCTACAATCCATTCTTCTCTATTAGCCAAAGAAACATTTGAAAATGTCTGTAAAAAACAAAACAGGGAAAAAAAATTGGAGGGGCACCTGGCTGGCTCAATCAATACAGCATGCAACTTTTTTTTTTAATGTTTATTTATTTTTGACAGAGAGAGACAGAGACAGAGAATAAGTGGGGGAAGGGCAGAGAGAGAGGGAGACACAGAATCTGAAGCAGGCTCCAGGCTCTAAGCTGTCAGCACAGAGCCTGACACGGGGCTCAAACTCACAGACCGCGAGATCATGACCTGAGCCAAAGTCGGACGCTCAACTGACTGAGCCACCCAGGTGGCCCAATACAGCATGCAACTCTTAATCTTGGGGCTGTGATTTCAAGCCCCATGTTGGGCATATAGATTGCTTAAAAAAAAAAAAAAAAAAAAAAAAAGGAGAATGGATAAGCAAATTGTGTATACCCAATGAACTCCTGATCTAAGCAAGAACAGAAATGAATCTCAAAATCATCTTGGCAAGTAAAAGAAGCCAGACACAAGAGTACATATGTGAATGATTCCACTTATACGAAGTTCTAGAACAAACTAATCTATGGTGAAAGAAAAGAGAGTAGCTGTTCAGGTGCTGGTGGTGGGGACTGACTGGGTGGAGTAATAAAGGAACTTCCTGGTGTAAGAGAAAATTTTTTATCTTAACAAGAGTATGGGTTGCATGGGCATAAGCAATGTGAAAATTCACCCAACTGTACACTTAAAATCTGTGCATTTCACTGTATATAAATTACAGCTCAATTTACAAAAGGGCTATAAAAATATTTATCTAATCATGTCATCCCCTGCTCAAAACCTTCCAGTGGCTTCCCACAACACTTAGAATAAAATCACATCCTTAACATGACCTACAAGATCTTTACATGAATTGGGCCCTACCTCCCTCACCATCCTTCACCATTAGCATCAAGACACACTGGTTTTCTTTCTGTTCCTCAAATACACCTCAATCTTTTCTTAGGGTTTTTGGTTTTGGTTTTGTTTGTTTTTTTTTATTTTTTTATGTTTATTTTTAAGAGAGAGAGAGAGAGACAGAGAGAGACAGAGACAGAGCATGAGGGGGGAGGGGCAGAGAGAGAGGGAGACACAGAATCTGAAGCAGGCTCCAGGCTCCACAGTGTCAGCACAGAGCCCAACACGGGGCTCAAACTCACCAATCATGAAATCATGACCTGAGCCTAAGTGGGACGCTTAACCAACTGAGCCACCCAGGCTTCTTTTTAAGTAAGCTCTACACCCAACATGGAGCTTGAACTCACAACCCTGAAATAATCATACGCTCTACTGACTGAGCCAGCCAGGTGCCCCTCCTTAGGGTTTTTGGACTTCAGGCTCCCTCTACCTGGAATGCTCTTTCCCCAGGTTAGCTTTACTAGATCTCAGGCTCAAATGCCCACCTTATCAAAGGCCTTCCTTAATCATACTATTCAACACAGCTTTCCCCATGTTCTCCTTCCAAAGTTCCTGGAAGCTCACAATAAATTATTTGCTAAATAAATAAAGGTATAACTTAAATATACGCCAAAATATGAATACCCAAGGGAACATACCTACCAGCCTTCAGTAACTTTTATCACTCTTGCCTAATACTTACAAATCTATTTGATAATGCTACATTTCCAAAGGTATTATAGCTAAATTTTAAAAATAAAGGGATGTGCAAATTTATTATACACAAGCACATCCAGATGAAAAGACAGCTGGCATGGCATGCTTAATAACAAATAGGATCATTTAAGGCAAAAAAAACATTTAATATAATAAAGATTATGTTACTACTAAAGGACACAATCACAAAAATGTCATAAACTAGACATCAAACATCAAAACATATAAAATAAACCTGAAGTACAAGGACAATTTAAGAAAAATCACAATCGTTACAAAATAATCTGAACATATGTCTCTCAGAAATTTAAAAGATCAAGAAAACAACAGATGAAAATACAGAGTATACAGATAATGCAATTTACAAGCCAGATTTAACAGCTACATACAGTTCTGAACACAACAGAGAATACTGTTAAAATATCTATAAAAATTCATTGAAATTAAATCATAAGATAGAACATAAAGAAAGTCACAATTATTACAAAACATGGAAATGTTATGGGGCACCTGGGTGGCTCAGTCGGTTGAGTGTCCGACTTCGGCTCAGGTCATGATCTCGCAGTTCATGAGTTCAAGCCCCACACCGGGCTCTGTGCTGACAGCTCAGAGCCTGGACTGCTTCAGATTCTGTGTCTCCCTCTCCCTCTGCCCCTTCCCCGCTCATGCTGTCTCTCAAAAATGAATAAATGTTACAGCCATATTCTCTGATCCTAACAAAATTAAATAGGAAATCATTAACAAGAACTCATTATGATATGGAGAACAAGACACTCTTCTAAGTTTGTTTATTTTTTGAGAGAGAGAGAGAGAGCGAGAATGAGTGAGCGCACAATCAGGAGAGGGACAGAGAGAGGGAAAGAGAGAATCCTAAGTAGGCTCCGTGCTGCCAGCACAGAGCCCAGTGTGGGGCATGAACTCACAAATCATGAGATCATGACTTGATCTGAACCCAAGAGTCGGATGCTTAACCAACTCAGCCACCCAGGTGCCCCAACAAGATACTCTTCTAAATAACTCATGGCTCAAAGAGAAAATTAAAATAAGAGTATTTTAAAATTAGCAACAAAGAGAACATAACATTTCTAAACCTAAGAAGATGTGGTCAAAGGCATCAGCAGCGAAAAATGACAGACCAGTTTTCATTTGTGAACACAGGCACAAATCCAATCCAGCAGGGTATTTAAAAAATAGAAAAATAACTAGACTTTTTTTTTTTTTTTTTTTTTAACGTTTGAGAGAGAGTGCACATGCACACCCACATGAGCCAGGGGTTGGGGCAGAGAGAGGGAGAGAGACAATCCCAAACAGGTTCCACGCTATCAGTGTAGAGCCCAAGGCAGGGCTGGATCTCATGAACCTGTGAGATCATGACCTGAGCCAAAATCAAAAGTGAGAGGCTTAGCTGAGCTACCCAGGCACCCCTAGAAGCTTTCATTACCAGCAATAAACAAAGTATTTAGGAGATTCAGAAGCAAGGTGATTTGCAATGCACATGTCTAATGTTGAATCTTTAGGAATATATTAATGCCACTAACTTTCAGTAATCCAAATATATATGATCCATTTCATAAATTATATATTGGGAATTAAATATAGCAGCTTTTAGGAGGACCTGGGTGGCTCAGTCAGTTGAACACCCAACTCCTGACTTTGGCTCAGGTCATGATCCCAGGGTTGTAGGATAGAGCACCTCATCAGGCTCTGCACCGAGCATGGAGCCTGCTTAAGATTCTAAAATTAAAAAAAAAAAAAAAAAAAGGCTATACTGAGAAAAATCATTTGCATAAAGAAGTCTTATCAAAAAAATCAAAATAAAGGGGCATCTGGCTGGCTCAGTTAGAAGAGCATGCAACTCATATCTTGGGGTCATGAGTTCGATCCCCATGTTGGGTGCTAAAAAAATAAACTTAAAAATCAAAATATATTTCAATGTCAACTTAAATTTTTTCTTCTGAAGATTAGTCATAGAACTGTCATCTCTCACTGACAAAGGTAACTGAAAATATACACAATTTTCTCCCCAAAATCATGCTTTTTTTTTTTTCACAATACAAGGAATCTGAAGTAGCTTATACGAAAGACTCAGATCAAGGGAAATCTAAAAGGGAGAAGATTCAGTTCTGATTTTAAGTTGGTACTGACAAAAATTCTGCACCCTAATTGTTCTAAGATCTTTTACACAAGACCATTTGAATACACTCTCATTTCTTGGTCAACATAATTACTGTTTCTTCAACTCATCTGGTATGGGGGCAGGGGGGGGAAGGTCTTTTAAGTAAAAACGATCACAATTTTACACTGGACCAGAATGGTGGGGAGCTGATGGGAGGTCAGTTCATCGCATCATACTGACATGGGCTATTCCCAGTATAAGGGTCACCTGGCTGGCTCAGTGAGTTAAGCATCTGACTCTTGATCTCAGTTCAGGTCTTGATTTCAGGATAATAAGTTCAAGCGCTGTGTTGGGCTCTCACACTGGGCACGAAGCCTATTTAAAAAAAAGAAAAGAAAAAGAAAAAAAGTCCCTGGAACATGATCTTGTGTCCAGGGGTATCTCCCAGTATGACATGTAAAGAGCTGAGCAAAATGGAAAAGCTAGAAAGCTGAGCTCAAAAAAAATTATATTATTTAAGTATTATATATTTCCAGGTCAAAAACACATACTTTCCATTAATAAATGAAATTGCTAAAGACCATGTAAGTTGCTATAAAGGTCAGCCCCAGGATTCATGCAGGCCAATACTTGGTCTCCAATGTGCAAAGCAACGTGAAAGAAAATCTAGAATAAAACAACTATTCTAAATTATCCATGCCACTGCTTCTATCCATTAGTGCAACAACTGGATAGCTGGCCTTAGGAAGCTTTACCCTTCCTTTACTCCAGGACTTCAACATACACTTTCTCTGGACAGAGTGACCTACATGAACTGTTTAAAGGTTTTGAGATACTTAAAGCAAATTCTTAAGTTGACAGAAGGGAGACACCATATAGGGGTACCTGGTTGGCCCAGTTGGAGAAGCATGTAACTCGTGATCTCAGAGTCATGGGTTCGAGTACACAGTTGGTTGGAGACTGCTTGAATACATAAACTTTAAAAAAAAGAAAAAAAAGAGAGAGAGAAAGAAACAAGGGAGGGTACATAACCTTCCAATGACTTCCCTGGTGTCACTTTCAGACAAAGATCACTGGAATAGTCTGAAATGATAGCTGATTTCATATGAGAATCCTGTTTCAATTGTGAAGCCCTAAAAGTTTTTTTTCCAAAAGAAGCAAAAGGAAACAAAGCTGGTCTACAATTCCAGGTTGAAAAAGGAAGGAACTGGACCAGATCAAGATTATGTCAAACTCTTGGACACAGTCACTGAGAATACATAAACTGAGCCAAATCTTGCACACTTCACTAAGTAGGGATTTTTCACTGGAGTTTTCAAATGGACAACGACAACACATTCTATGGGGATAAGTCTCATGCTTTTCCATGTGAAGCTGAGATTCTTAAAAGGAAACAAGCAACTTAAAAAGGGGACATTTTTTAGAAAATGGTTTTTTCTTTAAATCAACACTCTCTAGTCTAAAAAACTATCTATTTATAAAAATCTACCTACTGATAAAAATTTTCTGGAACCAGATATAATGATGGCTGCACAACTTTGTGAATCTACTAAAAGAAAAAACACAGAGTTTTACACTTTAAAGAGTGAATTTTACAGTATGTGAATTAGATCTCAAAAGTCATTATAAAAAATAACAATGATGGCATACCTCACTGGCTCAGTCAGTGGAGCATACAATTCTTGATATTGGAATTGTAGGTTCAAGCCCCACAATGGGTGTAGAAATTACTTAAAAAAAATAAAATCTTGGGGCACCTGGGTGGCTCAGTCGGTTAAGCGTCCGGCTTCGGCTCAGGTCATGATCTCATGGTTTATGGGTTCCAGCCCGGTGTGGGGCTCTGTGCTGACAGCTTGGAGCCTGGAGCCTGGAGCCTGGAGCCTGGAGCCTGCTTCAGATTCTGTGTCTCATTCTCTCTCTGCCCCGCCCCCACTTGTGCTCTAGTCTCTGTCTCTCAAAAAATAAATAAATGTAAAAAAAAAATTAAAAAATTAAATCTTAAAAAAGACAAACCCAAAATATATTAACCTTAAACAAAAATCTATTTACAGATTATCCTTCCCCAAGTACATGAGTGCATGCTATATGTGCATTTACAAAGGGGCAGAGCCATCAGTTGGGTAATCAACATTAGGAAGACTCACATCATGCATTAGGAAGCTCCCCTGCTCACACACACACTCTCCGTCTCTCAAAATAAACAAATAAACATTTAAAAAAGAAAATTTGTGGGATGATACATGTTTACTATCTTGATTGTGGTGATGGTTTCACAGGTGTATAAATAAGTTGAAACTTCCCAAATTACACATTTTGTGCAGTCTGTAGATGCCAACTGTACCTCAATGACACTTTAAAAACCTACAACTTTCGAATATAATCGGCCAGAAACACATATAAAGTATAAACAATGAGATCCCTCATTCACTGTGGGTGGAAATGTAAAATGGTGCAGCTGCTGTGGAAAAGTTTGGCAGCTCCTGAAGAAGTTAAACAGAACTGGGGTGTCTGGCAGGCTCACCTGGAAGGACATGCAACTCTTGATTTCAGGTCACGAGTTTGAGCCCCACATCGGGTGTAGAGATAACTCAAAACAAAAACAATAAAACCTACACTTAAAAAAAAAAAAAGTGGGGTGCCTTGGTGGCTCAGTCAGTCAGATGTCCACTCTTGATTTCAGCTCAGGTCATCTCATGGTTCATGAGTTCCAGCCCCACATGGGGCTCCATGCCCTGCTTGGGATTCTCCCTGCTCCTCCTGCACTCTCTCTCTAAAAATAAATAAACTTAAAAAAAAAATTTTTTTTAAGTTAAACAGATTTACTATATGACCTAGCAACTCCATTCTTAGATATATATCCAAGAGAACTGGAAACACATGTTCACACAAAAAGTTACACCTAAATGTTCATAATAGCATTATTCACAATAGTGAAAAAGTATAAACAACCCAATATCCATGGATTGATGCCTGGACAAACATAATGGGGTATATTCAGACAGGAGAGTATTACTAAGCAAAATAATGAGGTACTGACACATGCTATATCACAGACAGACTGAATGTATCATGTTAAGTGAAAGAAGCCAGATACTAAAGGCAATGTGTTATATGATTCTATTTATATGAAATGTACAGAAACAGGCAAATCCATAGACTCAGTGTGGTTGCCAGGGGATGAGGGGAGAGGGAACAAGGACTGGCTGCTAATAGGTACAGGGTTTCTTTCTGGGGTGATGGAAATACTTTGGAATTAGATGGTAGTAATGGTTGCACAACCTTGTAAATATACTAAAAACCATTAAATTATACACTTTAAAATGGTGAATTTTACATTAAGTGAATATGTCAATTTTAAAAAATATACATACCCTGAAACTAATTTTTTATAAACAAAATAGAGAACAATCACCAATGTATTCATTAACTCAATGACTAAAAACATACAAATCAAGAGGAACTCCCCTTGGCATTCTCCTCACCCTCAGCCTTTACTACCAACACATAACACATCTCCCCCATCCCCATGCACCCCCACAGTTCATTCTTCAGATAAACAGAATAAACAATCCTTGGCTGGAGAACTAGTTCCACCTCTCTTTGTCTGCAGTCATCAAAGTTCGCATGCCTGAACATCTCACAATTACCTTTCAATGGATTCATATTTCACCTCTACCTTCTCTCTTGCTTACTGAAATGCTATTCAACTTTCAAGAAATCCAATTAAATTCCAACTCATCCATGAAATGCACTCCAGCCTTCAGAAACTTTTTTTTCCTAACTCCCACAAAACAGATGTTACAGACACAATTTGCTTCATAAGCCTTGTTTTCTGAGGGAAAAATGTACTGACCTTCACCCACCACTTGGTAGCAGTGTGGAAAACAGGATAAAAGGGAGCCAGGATTAAAGGTAGGGAGATGGGGGTGAATTTAAGGATTGGCAGTGAAAATTCAAATAAAAATCTCTGGTTAAACAAGAAGAGAATCCTCTTTCTGAGAAATCTATCCTAAGAAACTGCTCTCAATTTACTCTCATATGTGAGCTGCACTTACAGATCTATAGTTTAAGTGTTAGTTCTCCTCTTCCTGTATATTTTATAATAAAAAATTGGTAGTAGTCGATGGCAAATTATAGTGCATCCAATGAATGAATACGAAGGGTTTTTAATATGGAGGGATATGATCTTATATGTAAAAACCCTAAATATTCCACGAAAAAAAACTGTAATAAATTAATTCAGCAAAATATCAGGATACTAAGTCAACACACAAAAATCAGCTGCATTTCTATACTAAAAAATCTGCAAAGTAAATTACAGAAACAATTCCATTTATAACAGCATCAAAATGAATAAAATACAGTTGACCCTTGAACAATGCAGGCATTGGGGGCACCAACCCCCACACAGTCAAATCCATGTATAACTTTTGACTCCCCCAAAACTTAACTACTAACAGCCAACTGTTGACCAGAAGCCTTACCGATAACATTAACAATTAACAAATATTTTGTATATTATAAGTATTATATGCTGTATTCTCACAATAAAATAAACTAGAGAAAAAACTAAGAAAATCATGAAGAGAAAACACATTTACAGTATTATACTGTATCCAAAGAAGTCCACATATAAGTGGATCTGCACAATTCAAACCCATGTTGTTCAAGAGCCAACTGTACTTAGGAATTAACCAAGGAAGTCAAAGAGTAATACAATGAAAACTACAAAACATTGCTGAAAGAAATTAAATACAACATAACTGAATGGAAACATATCTCATGTTTACGGATTGAAAAATACTGTTTAAAACTCAGTACTACCCAAAGCCATCTACAGATTCAATGCAATCCCTATCACAATCCCAATGACATTTTCCGCAGAAATAGAAAAACCCATCTTGAAATTCATATGGAATTTCAAGGGACCCTGACCAAAACAATCTTGAACAAAACTGAAGAAGTCACTCCTGATTTCAAAACTTACTAGAAGCTACAGTAATCAAAACAGTTTGGTACTGCCGTAAACAGAAATAAACAGACCAATGGAGAAGACAGCCCAGAAACAAAGCCTTGCATATATGGTCAAATGATTTTTGACAAGCGTACCAAGACCATTCTATGGAGAAAGAATAGTCTTTTCCACAAATGGTGCTGGGAAAACTGAATATCTACACGTGAAAGAATGAAGTCAGACCCTTAACAACACATACAAAAATTAACTCAGAATGGATCAAAGGTTTAAATATAAGACTTAAAACAACAGAACTATTAAAAGCTTCACAACATTGGATTGGCAAAGATTTCTTAGATATGACACCAAAAGCACAGGTAAAAAAAAAAAAAAAAAAAAAAAGGACAAACTGAGCTTCATGAAAATTTAAAAATTTTGTGCATCAAAAGACACTATCAACAGAGTAAAAAGACAATTCACAAAAAGCTAAAATATTTGCAAATCATACATTCAATAAGGGATCAATATCCAGAATATATAGAGAGAACTCCTAAAACTCAAAGCAACAAAAACTTGACTTAAAATAGACAAAAGATTTGAATAAACATTTCTCCAAAGGTATACAAGTGCCCAATAAGCACATGAAAAGATGCTCAACATCACTAATATTAGGGAAAAAAGTACAAATCAAAACCTCAGTGAGATTATTACCTCACACCCATTTTAGGATGGCTATCAAAAACAAACAACAACAACAACAACAAAACCCAGAAAACAAATGTCAGCAAGAATGTGAAGAAACTGGAACCCTTGTACAGTGTTGGTGGGAATATATGAATATACGTGCAAGCCACTATGGAAAACAGTGTGGCAGTTCGACAAAAAAACTAACAATAGCATTACTGTATGATCCAACAATTCCACCCCTGGGTATATACAAACCAAAAGAACTAAAAGCAGGACCTTGAAGAGGTATCTGTATACCCATGTTCTTAGCAGCATTATTTATAAGAGCCAAAACATGGAAGCAACCCAAGTGTTCATCGACAGATGAATGGGGAAATAAAATGGGATATATACATACACTGGAATATTATTCAGCCTTAAAAAAGGAAAGTTCTTTACTAAAAGAAAAACACTGATTCAAAGGGAAACACATGCCCCTATGTTTATAGAAGAATTATTTATAATAGCCAAGATATGGAAGCAGCCCATGTCCACTGATGAATGAAGAAAATGTGATATATATAAACACAATGGAATATTATTCAGCCATAAAAAAGAATAAAATCTTTCCATTTGCAAGGACATGGATGGACCTGGAGGTTATTATGCTAAGTGAAATAAGCCAAAGAAAGGCAAATACCTATGATTTCACTCATTTGAAACTGTTAAGAAACAAATGAGCAAAGGGGAAGAGAGGAAGAGAGAGACAAACCAAGAAACAGACCCTTAACTATACAGAACAAACTGATGGTTACCAGAGGGGAGGAGGTGAGGGGATGAGTGAAGTAGGTGTTAGGGATTAAGGAGTCACTAGTCCTGATGAGCACGGTGATGTATGGAATTGTTGAATCACTATATCCTACACCTGAAACTAATATAACACTGTATGTCAACTGGAATAAAAATTAGTTAAAATAGGGGAACCTGAATGGCCTCAGTCAGTTAAGTGGCCAGCTCTTGATCTCAGGGGTCCTGAGTTCAGCCCCATATTGGGCTCCAATGCTGGGCATGGAGGCTACTTAAAAAAATAAAAATGATTTAATTAATTAAAATATGTAATTTTTTTTAAAGGAAGGAAATTCTGACACCTGCTACAACATGGATGAATCTTGAGGGCATTACGCTAAGTGAAATAAACCCATCAGAAAAAGACAAATACTGTATGATTCTACTTACATGAGGTACTTATGGCGGCTGCTATAGGGACTAGAAGAAAGGAGGAATGGGGAGTTATTGTTTAATGGGTATAGATTTTCAGTTTTACAAGATGAAAAGAGTGGTGGAGATGGATGGTGGTGATAGTTGCACACTGTTACAAATGGATTTAATACCACTGAACTGCACACTTAAAAATGGTTAAGGTAGTAAATTTTAGGCTATGTGTATTTTACAATTGAAAAAAAAAAGCATATATAGAAGTTAACCATGTATTAACTTGGGATCAGACATGTGTCTCCTGATGGAGCATATATAATAAACTCATTTATTCCCAGAAAGGAAAAATACTTAAGGGGGGAAATTCTGCAAGCTCTACGTAAAACTACGTGTTTTCAGTATCTAAAAGAACTCTTGACAATCAATTCCCAAAAGTGATAAACACAAAAAGATACACACAGGAGAGAAACAGAAATTCACCAATGACCAATATATGTGAAAAAATTTTCAAACACACTAGTAATCAAGGAATGAATACTAAACAAGACACCATTTTTCACCTATCAAATTTAGTTGTGGAGCAGATGGAAATAAGGCATGTTGAAGAAGGCCCAGGTTTTTGTAATTCACACTCATTATCTTCACTTACTCAAGCCGCAATCAATTATTCCAATCTAGTTTCCACCTCCTACTTCTAGAACACTGGATAATAATACCAATGACAAAGGGGGGGGGTGTGGGTGGCTCAGTCGGTTGAACATATCTGACTTCAGCTCAGGTCATGATCTTGCGGTTTGTCAGTTCCAGCCCCACACCGGGCTCACTGCTGTCAGTGCAGAGGCAGCTTGGGATCCTGTCTCCCTCTCTTTGACCGTCCCCCGCTTGCATATGCATACTCTCTCTCTCAAAAACAAATAAACGTTTAAAAAATAATAATAATACCAATGACCAGGGGTGCCTGGCTGGTTCAGTCAGTGAAGCATGAGACTCTTGATCTCTGGGTTGTGAGTCAAGCCCCATGCTGAGTGTGGAGATTACTTAAAAATTAAAAAAAAAAAAAAAGTAATACCAGTGACCAAACCAACAACCTCCAAAACCAATTAAACATCTCAGAAGAAAGGATGGACCAATTCTCTTGTCTTCTGTGAACTTATTTTTCTTGGTTTCCATCACACCGGTCTTTTGCTCCCCTACCTACCTCCCCCACCACCACCACCTACCTCACTGGCTATTTCTTCTGTCCTGTGTTCAATCTTCTTCCTCTACTACATCTTGAAGTTTTGGGGGGGACCAAGGGCCAATTTTCACTTCTCTATCTATACTTTTTACCTTGGTGATCTCATACAGTCTATACCTTTCGATATCATCTATGTACTGAGTACTCCAAATTTTTATCTAACAGCTCTTGGCTCTCTCTTCCATGAGATCCAAACCTGTTCACCCAATTGCTTCCTCAACTACCAACTTCACAACTGATAAGCATCTCACATTTAATACACCCAAAACAGATCTCATGATTCTTCCCACCTCAAACTTCTGTTCCATTCTTCTCCCTCTCAGTAAATGCCACCATTTACTCATAGTTGCTCAAAACAAATACCAAAAAGCAAAGAATTCTCGGGGAATGCAGCTGGCTCAGTGAGTAGTTGGTACAGCATGCGACTCGATCTCTCAGGCTCATGAGTTCAAGCCCCACGTAGGGCACAGAGTTTACTTAATTAAAAAATAGATATATATTTTTTAAAAAGCAAAGAATTCTCCCATTCCCTCATCAATCCACTTCCAAGTCTTGTTCATTCTACCTCCAAAATATTTTTAAATCTTTCTACTCTCCATCCCTGCCATGGACCTAGTCCAAGGTACTGCAAACAGCATCCTAACTGATCTCCCAGCTCCCCACTCTTGCCCTCTTTCTCCACATAGCAGTCAGATTATGCTACCTGCCTTCTTAAAACCTTCAAAGGATTCCTATGAAAACTAAATTCCTAATCAGGGCATTATCTGCTCCTATCTTTGAAAGAATATACACAACCAAAAATATACAATAACATCTCTAGGCAGTAGAACTATGAATACTCTTCCTCATTTCGCTTGTATTTTTAAACTTTTCTATGATGAATACTTGCTTATTAAGAGGAAACGATATTGTTGAATACTGTGTATTACATCGCATTTTTACACCTTAAGGAAAAAAGAAAATGGAAAATTGTAGGTAAACTCTAACTGTAACTGTTATAAGCTTAGATGAAAATACTAGCAAACATAAACACTGTAAGAATGATGTGTCAGGGCTATGGGATTATCGGTGATATTTTCCTCCTCTACTTTCTATTTTATAACATAATTACACTCACAACAGAAAAAAAGATTATGAGATAAACCTCATTCATTGTCTTCTGCAATCTGGCCACAACCCACCGAACCAGTCTTTCTTCCAACTACTCACTTTCCCAAGCTTTCCACTCTAACCTCGCACTGTCTCACACATCTGGTGCTTTAACTCGGGCATATCCCTGGAAGATCCTCCAACCTTTTAAAATCCCACTCCTCCTTCACAGGGGAGGGGGGCGGTAAGGATGGCGACAGGTTGGAGGTAGATTTCACCGTTCTTGTTGGTAAATCCACAACTTGCTGGTACCGGAGCCAAATCTCATTTCCGATCCCATCACAGGCCACCAAGCTTAACATCCTGAAAGCTCCGGCCACTGGGGCCCAAGGGACCCCCATCCCCGCAGAGAGCACTGTGCCCCTTAGAAAAGGACCCCCCACACAGCCAAATTCCAGGTTGCCGCTTCGAAGACTCCTCCGACAGACACACTCACCGCGGAACCAGCCCGCCCCTCCGGTCCTCTTCTATCCGCAGTCACTCGCTCCCCCCTCCGCTCCGCCCGGGACCGCGCGGCCACCCGGGTGGGGGAGGGGAGCGCACGTGCCCGCGCCGCCCCCGCCCAGACAATGCCCGGGAGAGCGGAGCGCGCGCCCGGCCGGCCGGAACCCGCTCCCGCCAACACTCACCCTTGCCGGGTCTCCCGCTGAAGCGCAGGGCCCGCTGGGCGCCGCGAGAGGACACGAGGAAGGTGCGAAAGCGGGCGAAGCTCCGCGGAGCCGCCCCGCCACGAGGCCCCAGCGACCCCAGAGCCCGCGGAAGCACAAGGCTCGGCGGAGCCCGCCCGTCCCTCCCTTTCGGCCCCGCACGTCAGCAGCAGGGGCGGGGCGGGACGCGCGCGGCGGCGGCGCGCGCGCGCGCGCGGCCCCGGGGGCGGAACTTGCAGAGATGTGGGCGGGGCCAGGACTCCAGCTGGTGCTGGGGCCGCGGCTGGCCGGGCTGGAGCTGTGGTTGGCGGTGGCCCAGACTCTGATCCCGGCCGGTGCTGCCGCACTGCCTGGGGAGTATGGATGTTGGTTCTGGCAAAGGCACCATCATCATTTATCATTTTCCTCCCTAGAAGATGGCAAGTTCCAGCCTCAAGTTTGACAGAATATTCCTTCTGCCGGCATATGTGAAGCTTCTACAGTAGTAACAGTAGCTATGATTTGTGTATGTGTATCATCTTGTACCAAGCTTTGTGCTAGGTTCTAGGGATACAAATAACAATAGTTATTACTAACCTATGATACAGATGCAGAAATTGGGGCTCCAAAAGGTTGGGATTTAACTAGTTTACACAACTAGTGAGTGACAATCCATCAAGTCCAGTTTACCTGCTAAATATCTTTTGAGCCCACCTTTTTCTTTCTCCCTGTACCGCCCTACCCCAGACCCCATCATCTCCTGCCCAAGACTGCTGTAGCCGCCCAACCGGTGTCCAGGGATCTGTTTCTGTTCCCCTTCAATCTGTTCAAGTCACTGTGTAAAGATTTACCACTGGAGCTGAGTGATAAGTTTAGAGAGAGTTTCCTATATAATTTTTTATACTTTACATATGTTATCAATTTTTAATGCTTAATAAAAATGTTTTAAAGAGTTCACTCCTTTATCTCCAATAGCAAGCCCAGTGCATTGCATGTGGCATGCACTCAAAAAGTATTTGTTGAATGAATGAGTTAATAGGACCAGGAACTGACTCCAAAACTCTGTATGATAAGGAAATTGAGGGTTTTATAACATGTCACCCCTGGCCCCCTGACCTTAAAGTCTATCAGGGGTAAAGACAGATTGACAATATTTGTTCAGCAAATTTTTTATTGTGTTTCTGTTCTGGCACTGTCTGCCAAGCACTATGTTAGGCACCGAGGATCAGAAAGGAACAAAACTGATCCTGCCCTTGTGAAATTTACAGACAATCTGATCTGAAAGGCCAGGAAAGGCTTCTCTTATCCTGAAGCAAAGACCCAAAGAGAGAATAGGAATTGGGGAGGTAAAAAATAAATTTCATAGAGAAAGAAGTAGGGTAAGAGGTCAGCATGAATGGGTCAATATTCCCCTGATTTTGAGGTCTAACCCTGAAAAAGGGGCATAGTAGTGTCCAGCTGACTAGGGATTGGGTGAGGCTAGAAACCCACTTCCCCTAGCCCAGCTTAGAAGGCTGAACAATTCTGGCAAATGTCTCACACTGAGCAGGGCTCAGGAGTAGGGGTATTGGGGAGAGAGAGGTTGATGCTTCTAGTTGTCCACACCTTGCAGATGGTGTGCCAGAAACCCAGACTTCTCTCGATGCTCCCTGACAGGCAAAATAGCATGGTTGAGAGCCATGGATGGGACAATGTGCCAGGGACTAGGTGATCCTAAGCCAGGGGCAGTGGTGGATTGAATGGCAGGGAATGGCTGGAGAATGTGACTAAGACCCCAAGGATGAGCAGAGCTGAAGCCTCCAGCAAGAGCAAAAGGGTTCCCAAGTCAGCTGATGAAAGGAGCAGGGATTGGAGGGGCTGGGGTGAGAAAGTGAGACATATGAATTTCAAGGTGCTGAAGCAATAGATCACGAGCTTGCCAGTCAACAACCTCAGGGCTGTGGTGATCAGGAGTGACTAGGGAGCAGAAGCCAGTGAGGACCCTGGCTACAGCTCTTAATTCTGCACACAGATCTGAGACCCCTCTGGCCACTGCTTCCAACCTTCCCTTTGATCTTGCAGGCCATCTTGGGAAGTCAAGGTGTGGAAGGGAAAGTTCTGGCAGGACTGCAATTTTAAGCTGACAGAATATTTACCTCAAATGAGATCTTTTAAGACCAGATAACTTTAACTGGCAAGTTTAAGTTCAGCCCAGTCCCCAAGAGCAATGACAGCCTCTGAAAAAAAAGTTTGCCTCATTTAATAAGAAATAACATAGCTACAAATTTCTACACATATGCACTCAGTGTGCACATTTTCATAACAGAGATAAGCTCTATAAAGGAAATGGGCATAGTGAAGACAGCACAGCACAGAGGGAGCACATTTAATATGGAGGTAGAAAAGGCCTCCCTGAAAAGACATTAAGTGAAACCCTGAAGGCAGTAGAAGCTGTTTGGGCATGATAATAATGCCTAAGACAAGATAAGAAGAAAGCCCAGGGTAACTTAAGCAAGAGTAAAATGGCTGGAGATGAGGCTGGGAGCAAGATCACACAGGACATGGTGTTATGATTTTGATCTTTGCCATAAGAACAACAGGAAGTCATTAAAGAGTTTTAAACAGGGGTGTAATGTATTTTATTTGCCCTTTTAAAAAGATTGCTTACCTTGGCGAATGGGTGGGGATGACTGGAAGGGTGTGTGAACAAAGAAGCAGCTAGACAGTTACAAAGCAATTTGAGACCCCCAGACGAAAAATGAGGATGGCTTACACTGAACAGCAGAGATGGAGGGAAGTAGATAGATTCAAGAATTGTGGACAAAATACCAAGAGCCTTGGTAATGAATTGGGGAGAGACTGAACTCTGCTAAGTCAAATGCACGAAGAAAAACCGATCCTTTAGGCAGACACAGTCCTGTACGCTGGAGGTTGGATTTCAGGCCCCTCCTTAGCCATGCCTCTTCAGCCCGCATTCACCTGCACAAGTGGAGGTAGGCCTGGGAGGAGAAGATCAGAAGGGAGAAAAATAGAGGGTGGCTCCCAGGTTTCTGGCATTGGCAAACAGTGGATTTGCTGAGATGGCTGAGTGCCATTTACTGAGAAGAGGGACGTGGAGGAAGAACAGATTTTGTGTGTTGGGGATTGGGTGAATCAATAATTCCCTTTGGGACATTTTAAGTATTCCCCTGACAAGATGAAACAGGCATCCCTACATAGGACCCTGGGGCTCAGAGGAGAACTGGTGGGTGGTGCTGTCAAAATACCATTTAACAGGTAGTTGGTGAGAGTTGGTGAGATTGCAATGAAAGTACATCAAAGGAAACAATCGACAAAACTAAATGCAGCCTATGAAATGGGAGATATTCGCAAATAACATATTGGATAGAGGGTTAGTATCCAAAATCTATAAAGAAATTCTCAAACTCAGCACCCAAAAAACAATTAACCCAGTTAAGAAACGGGTGGAAGACATGAATAGACATTTTTCCAAAGAAGACATCTAGAAAGGGGCACTCAGGTGGCTCAGTTGGTTAAGCATCCAACTTTGACTCAGGTCATGAGCTTACAGTTTGTGAGTTTGAGCCCCACATCAGGCTCTCTGCTGTCAGTATAGAGCCCACTTCGGATCCTCTGTCCCCCTCTCTCCCTGCCTCTCCCCACTTTCTCTCTCTCTCAAAAATAAAAGAAGACATCCAGATGGCTAACAGACACATGAAAAGATGCTCAACATCACTCATCATCAGGGAAATACAAATCAAAAGCACAATGAGATACCACCTCACACCTGTCAGAATGGCTAAAATTAACAACACAAGAAACAACAGGTGTTGGCAAATATTCGGAGAAAGGGGCACCCTCTTAAATTGTTGGTGGGAATGCAAACTGCTGCAATCATTCTAGAGAACAATATGGAGGTCCCTCAAAAAACTGAAAATAGAGCTACCCTAGGATCCAGCAATTGCACTATTAGGTATTTACCCAAAGGATACAAAAATACAGATTTGGAGGGTTACCTGTACCTCAATGTTTATAGCAGCATTATCAACAATAGCCAAACTATGGAGACAGCCCAAATGTCCATCGACTGATGAATGGATAAAGAAGCCGTTGTGTGTTTGTATTATATGTAGTATGTATATATAATATATAATGGAATATTACTCAGCCATTAAAATAATGAAATCTTGCCTTTTGCAATGACATGGATGGAGCTAGAATGTATTATGCTAAGCAAAATAAGTCAATCAGAGACAGACAAATGCCATATGATTTCACTCATATGTGGAATTTAAGAAACAAAGCAGACAAATATATGGGAAAGTGGCGGCGGGTTGGGGGGAGAGGCTCTTAACAATAGAGAACAAACTGAGGGTTGATGGAGGAAGGTGGGAGGAGATGAACTACATGGGTGATGGGTATTAAGGACGGCACTTGTTGGGATAAGCGCTGGGTGTTGTGTGTAAGTAAGGAATCACTGAATTCTACTCCTGAAACCAATATTGTGCTGTATGTTAACTAAATAAAATTTTAAGAAAAGTATACTTTAGAGGGGTTGTGCAGTCATAGCCTACAATGTCACACTTTGCTTTAAACAAGCCAACACTCTGAACACTGAGAAATTTCACATAATAACCTGGATTTCTCTTTCTGTGAAAAACCAGAAGCTATATAACCTGGACCCACCTTGGTATAATCAGATATTAGCTAACACTATGTATGTATCAAGCAGTGTTCCAAGCACATCACAAATTTAATCTAAATAACAACTTTCTTCTTCTTCCTCTCTATTAAGGAAGAGAAAACTAAAGCCCAGAAGGGTTGAGTAACTTGTCAGACAGCTAGGAAGTGGAGGAGCTGGGTTGCACACCCAGGCCGTCTGGCACCAGGGTCTGAGAACTTAGCTGCCACGCCATGGATGCAGCTGGAAAGCTGCAGTCCCATTTAGAGAAACCCTATGGCCTTCAGGGGATGGTCCCATCACTCCCCATTGTCTTCCTGCCCACCCCCATTCCATACTGAGTGTCAGTTGCCCTTTATTGTTTTACTTGCGCTGCTGTTTTCTGATGTTAGAGAATTATTTCTCTATACCGGGTAGAAAGTTAAAAATATTAAAATTGAGATGTCTAACTTCTATGGGTAAGAATTTAAAAATCATTTGTGAAATTTCTGTATGTTATCTGATCAGATAAAACTGGTAAAAACAGGTTAATATTCAGATTAAATATGTATGAGAAACTCTTACCTATGTTTCCATGCTTCTGACACAATCATACTTCAGAGGTGATTTCTTATTCTCAAGTATATAAGATTAAAATGATAGAGCCACGGCAACTAAAATGTTAAATAAGTTTTAAATTTCAAACAGTTTTATTTAAATAAGGCTGAGATCAGGGAGATCTTGACAATACACTTAAACTTATTTTCAAGTCTTCGGAAAAAAATATAGTCAGTTTGGGGTCTTATAGCCTCTCAAGCGGGAAAAGCAAAGGTGGGAAAGGAGAGAGAGAAAGGGAGGTTGGTGGTTTAGGTTGCCCACTGGTCTCTTACTCAGTAAAAGTGTGGGAGGAAAATGGCAGATATGGATGTTTAATGTAAAATATGAATTAAAAAAAAAAAAACTATTACTGAAGTTTGTCAAGTAGGTTCCAAGAGCATTGACACTGACCCAGGATAGTTGGAGGGGCCTTACTCTGGGAGAAGTGCCAAACAGCTGTGTGCAAGGCTCCAGTGGCAAGGAGCTCTATGGGCAGACTGAAAGCAGCAATCAGGGAAACAAGGAAAGTCTGAAAGGATGGTGAACTCAAAATTCTGCCTGAGGCAGAAGCTGGCTCAGGTGGAAAATTGTTGCTAATTTCTGACCCGGAGATTCAGGTATCCTGGCCTACTCCCTGGGAAATCCACCCACCCTTCCTAAAATTAACATGAGTGAAGCCCCAGAGCCCTTAAGGTAATGACGTTCCCTTATAGGTTGCAGATACTAATTAGACTTCTTAAATGAGAACCTCACTTCTTTACAGCCCCAAGCAAACTGTTGTTAGTGCCTGGGAATTACATTCAGGCAGTTAAAAATAAGTGATTATTGGGCACCTCGCTGGCTCTGTTGGTGGAGTGGGTGACTCTTAATCTCACGGTCGTTGAGTTCAAGCCCCACGTTGGTGTAGAGATTACTTAAGAATAAAAAATCCTGGGGCGCCTGGGTGACTTAGTCTGTTAAGCATCCGACTTTGGCTCAGGTCATGATCTCACAGTCAATGAGTTCAAACCCTGTGATGGGGCTCTGTGCTGACAGCTCAGAGCCTGGAGCCGACCTGGGAATCTGTGTCTCCCCCTTTCTCTGCCCCTTCCCTGCTTGCGCTCTGTCTCTCCCTCTCTCAAAAATAAATAAACATTTTAAAAAATATATTTTTTAAAAAATTTGTATTCATTTAAGGAAACTCTACACCCAATGTGGGGTTCGAACTCATGACCCCAAGATCAAGGGTCACATGCTCTTCTGACTGAGCTAGCCAAGCGCCCCAAGAATAAAAAATCATTAATAAATAAAAATAAATAAATAAAGGACTATCCCCAAACAAGAAACCAAATGTCTGGTTGGCCTATTTGAATTTTGGCAAAACTACGTCCCATCCTTTAGATCTTATTGGACCGTATCATAACCCAAAAGAAATCAGGTAGTGTGCTTTTTTTTTTTTCAAGATTTTATTTTTACATAATCTCTACACCCAGCATGGGGCTCAAACTCACAACCCTGAGATCAAGAGTTGCGTGTTCCACCAATTAAGCCACCAGGAACCCTTAGTGCTTCTACTCTGTGTGGATTATGCAGTTACCATGGAATACAAACTTTGGGAATGGGGAAGATGATGCAAGACATGTTTTCATTCATGCAAAAAAAGGCAAAAAATTTTTTCTTTTTGCCCTGAAAGGAAACTTTCTATGACTGGAACTGGTGGTTGGGTCCTCTGTGTTTGTTTCACATAAAAATAAAGCCTCTAAATGTGGCTTTACTTGGAACCCTAAATGTGGAGAAATTGGAACTCTCATACATTGCTGATGAGAATGTAAAAGGGTGTGTAGCCACTTTGGCAAACAGCTTGGCAGTTCCTCAAAATGTTAAACACAGAGTTACCATATGACCCAGCAGTTACTCTCCTAGGCAAATATTGAAAAGAAGTGAAAGCATACGTCTACATAAAATTTGTACATGAATGTTCATTGTAAATTTTATTGTATCTCAATAAAGGTTTTTTTTTATTATTATTTTTTAAAAAGAAGTCTCTGAGGGGTGCCTGGGTGGCTCAGTCAGTTGGGCGTCTTACTTCAGCTCAGGTCATGATCTCATGGCTGGTGGGTTCAAGCCCTGCATCAGGCTCTGTGCTGACAGCTCAGAGCCTGGAGCCTGCTTCAGATTCTGTATCTCCCTCTCTCTCTCTCTCTCTCTCTCTGCCCCTTCCCCACTCACACTCTGTCTCTCTGTCTCTTAAAAATAAATAAATATTAAAAAACCTTTTTTTAAGTAGTCTCCGAGCATAGGTTAAAAATTTCTGAAAATTACTTGTAAAGGTAAAGGCAAAAAAAATACAAAATTTCCAACCAACCAATATGAGTCGGTTTAGGTGGAATATAGATCATGTAAAAAGGGGAATGTACAAAATAGTTCTTATTTTTTAACTTTTTTTTTTTTATTCTTGAGAGAGAGAGAGAGAGAGAGTGAGCGCATGAGCAGGGGAGAGTCAGAGGGAGAGGGAGAGAATCCCAAGCAGGTTCTGTATTGTCCATGCAGAGTCTGATGTGGGGCTCAAACTCACAAACCATGAGATCATGACCTGAACTGAAACCAAGAGTGGGACACTTAACCACCTGAACCACCCAGGTACTCTGCCAAAATAATTCTACTTGAACCTCAGGGCAAGTTTTTAAAGCCTAAAGACTTCTGATTTTATTTTGGTTACATTTCCTTGTCTTTAATTAGCTTTTAGGTGTCCAGGTAATACAATACTGAGATATTTTCATTATTGTTTAATGTTTTTGAAATGAACTTCTATACTACAGCTCTCTGTTATGAAAGATAAATAATGACACTGGTGCTGAGCTTATTTTCTGACAGAATTTTTAATAACCTTTAATTTCCTTGATGATATTGATGTGTATTATCCTCTGCTAGTTTTTATCAGGATGTTTCCTGGCTTTCTATTTTATGATCCATCTGTTCTAGAAATGCCCCCAAATGCCCTTAGTCAAGAGGTATAATCCTGACTGTAAATAGCCCTCATCCCCAAGTATAAGAGGCCTCTGGCGGCCTTGCCTGAGCCAAAACAAAGAATATTGCATATATCAGTTTTCAAAAATCAATTGCTGCTGAGAGTGCTATCCTGTTGACCCTGATGTTAGAAGTCTTAATCTGCCTTCACAGTGGCAGATTTGGGGATGTTGCCCCTGTAATCCGTTCTCAGTTCCTCCAATGCAAGTGAGTCGGAGATATCAGTTGAGCAATTTCAGAAGAGCAATCTTCTACAAATTGACCTTGGCAGTGATACAAACCACATGGGTAATAACTTTTATTCTCCAAACATCTCCAATCTCTTATGTTGTATGACCATTATGTTTCTCCTCCTATGCTTATAAAATGCCTTATTCATATGTTCAGAGTAAATGCATCCAGATTTGGTGTTCTCCAACTAAGCAACATATAATGTCGGAACAGTCATAAATGTGCCTAGAGAAGAATTGTTCACATTATAAAAGGAACAAAAGGAGGAGAAACTGTCAGGGAATTTTCCCTGCTGTTTTGTATTGTATTCATTGTAGAAAAGACCAAGTGGAGAATCTGAGCAGAGTTTGTGTATACAATGAATTCATGGCCCAAAATTCAGGCAGTCTGGTTTTTTTTCTTTTTTTAAAGTTTATTTATTTATTTTGAGGAGGGGGGAGGGCGGGAGGAGCTGAGAGAGAGGGAGAGAGAGAGAACGCCAAGCAGGCTCTGAGCTGTCAGCGCAGAGCCCAGCGCAGGGCTCTTACTCATGAATGGTGAGATTATGACCTGAGTGGAAATCAAGAGTTCGACTCTTAACCGACAGAGCCACCGGTGCCCCCACGCAGTCTGTGTCAAAGTAAAAAAACAAAGCAACAAAACAAAACACGATAGTATTGGGTATAATAGTTGGGAAAACTTTTCTTTGACCCTTAACTGTATACTGCTTGTACAATGTTTACATTTACATTTTGCACAAAAGATTTATTTATGCAACAACAAAGGCATAAGAAGCTGTGCCTATCCTCTTCCCCTTTTGTCACCCTGTCTTCTCCTTCAGTAGATGACATACAAAACAACTTAGCAGACTTCACATTCATTCCCTACCCACAATCCCTTGTCTTCTTCTATAGAAGCTGGAAGGTTGAACACTCAATTTTTTACCATCTCCTGCAGCCAGGAATGACCATGTGGCTCAGTAGCCAACAAGATGAATCCATAGTTCAGTGAATGAAAAGAGACTCCCAAAGAAGGAGGAGAGTTGTAGCTAGTTTTGCCTTTGCCCTTCTGTCCCTCTAAATTTGGATGTGATTCCTGAAGGTCCAGCAGCCATCCTTCAAATATAAGATTATAAGCCAAAACCTTAAAAATGGTAGCACAGAAAGAAAGCAGGAGTCTGCGTCTTTAATGATAGTATTGAGTCTCTGTACCAGGTCTAGACCGCCAACTTGCTTTGTGAGAAAAATATCATTTGCTTAAACAACTTGTTGCCAGGTTTTCTATTATTTCTAGCCAAGGACATTCCTGTATGACACATGAGATTTCTTCAATGTGTTTCTTTCCTTATTCTCATCAACTTCTTTGATAATTCCTTCTCAATTTCTATCCCAACCTCCTCTTTCTCTGCCAATGCCTAAATACTGAGGTTTCTAGATCTTCTGTCATTGGTCTGTTCTCATTTCTTGAATAAGTTTCCCCAAAGGTACAGGTTGAACTGCCCATTACGTACCAATGAGTTTCAAATCTTGACCATGAATTTAGGCCTCTGTTCTGAACCTGGGCCATTATTTTCTTAAATATTTATTTTCAAGTACCTTTAAGACATTTCCCCTTGAGTGGCCCTGAAGCAAATTCAGTCTATCCACAGTTTAATTCATTTTTTCACCAACCACTCAGTTATCTAAGATAGAAACTTTGGAATCTTCTACTCTGCATTTACCCTCACAGATCTCATCCAGTTGGTCTCCAGGTGTTACTGAGTCTACCTTCTTAATTCTTAGGCCAGGTCTCTCTTCTTTCCTCCCTCAGCCATCATCCTGGGCCAGGTCCCACTTTCTCTCACCTGGATTCCCACACCTCCTCACTGGTTGTGTTGCCATCTTGCTCTCCTCATCAAATGCATCTCAGCTGCCAAGCCAACTTTCTACAACACAAATCTGACCACCTCACTCTGCCATTTAAGGGGCCTCCCAGTGCCTCACCCCCATTACCCTGGGCTAGCGGTTCTCAAATTTTAGCAATCAGCATTAACTGCAGGACTTGTTCAAACACAGATTGGTGGGCCCTTCTCCTGTGTATCTTATTCCATAGGTCTGGGGTGGGTCCTAAAATGTGCATTTCTTTTTTTTTTTCTCTCTTTTTAACTAGGCTCCACACCCAATGTGGGGCTTAAACTGAGATCAAGAGTCACATGCTCTACCCACTGAGCCAGCCAGCCACCCCCTGAAACGTGCATTTCTAACAAATTGGGGGATGATGCTGATCAAGGGCCATAATTTGAGAACCACTGGCCTAGGTTAAAATTAAAACTCATTAGCATCAGGTTTAAGACCATTTACAATCTACTTTCCCAGTTTCTGGCTGCTGCTCACCACATTCCTGAAATTCTTTCCAAAGTCACCTTCCACTTCTATGGAAAGCTAAGGTCTTAACTCATTCCCTCTCCTGCCTGGAATGCAATCTGTCCTTCTCATTCCTGACAAATTCCCTTACCAATTCTTCAAGGAAAGTCCAGCTCTGACCATCTATTTTCTTTTTCTTTTCTTTTAAAAAAATTTTTTTAATGTTTATTCATTTTTGAGAGCGGGGGAAGGGGCAGAGAGAGAGAGGGAGACACAGAACTGAAGCAGCTCGAGGCTCTGAGCTGTCAGCATGGAGCCTGACGCAGGGCTTGAACCCACAGACTGTGAGATCATGACCTGAGCTGAAGTTGGCTGCTTAACCAACTGAGCCACCCATGTGCCCCAAGGCCTTCTATTTTCTTGAAGAAGTAATTAATTTGCTGCTTCCTCCTCTATACTCCTTGGCACTTTATACGTAGGGTACTTTATAGTCTTGCTACTTAAATTGGTCCTCAACAAACACTAGGAGCATCACTGGGAGCTTGTTAGAAATGCAGACTCTCAGGCTTCACCCCAGACCTACTGAATCAGAATTTGCAATTTAACAGGATCCTCAGGTGATTCCCTTGCATAAAGAAGTGTGAGAAGCCCTGCTGGGCAGGGCCTCATGCTAGGCATTGCGATAGATGGTTTGATGACAGTATTTCCTTTGATTCCTTCAGCAGTGCCATGGCTCATTATTATTGCACACAATTTGTAGAGGAAGTGGAGGTTGGTAGTAGGCAGAGCTGGGATTCAAACCTAGGACCATCTGGCTTAAAAAACCCTGTGCTTGCTGTGCTATACCAATTGTCTCTCTGTTACAGGTCTTCACACGTAGCATTGTAATTATCCATCCATAGGTCTGTCTCCTTATCCATGTAAGGAAATGCTGAGCAGGGCAAAGTCTCTGGACTTCAAGGATAAAAACAAGGAAGAACTGGGGCGCCTTGGTGGCTCAGTCCATTGAGCTTCCGACTTTGGCTCAGGTGACGATCTCATGGTTCATGGGTTTGAGCTGACAGCTCAAAGCCTGGAGCCTGCTTCGGATTCTGTGTTTCCCTCTCTCTCTCTGCCCCTCCCCCACTCTCTCTCTCTGTCTCTTTCAAAAATAAATAAACATCAAAAAAAAAAAAGGAAGAAACTTTCTCACTGTCAACTCTAGTTCTGACAGCAATTTTGGGTAGGATGGGCTTCTCGAAAGAAAGAGTTTATATAAATTTTAAAAATATGACAGCTTTGTTGAGATGTAATTCATATACCACATAATTAACCCATTTAAAGTGCACAATTTGGTGCTTTTTAATATATTCACAGAAGTGTGCAGCCATCACCACCATCAGTTTTAAAATGTATCATACACCCGCTCAATGAGCTGCAAGCCCATCAGCAGTCACTCTCTATTCCCACCCCCCGCCCTGCCCTGGCACCTCAACTCCAGGCCACCACCAATTTACCTCCGTCTCTGTATCCACTCTGGATGTTTCACAGGAATGGAATCGCACAATAGGTAGCCTCTGTGACTGGCTTCTTTCACTTAGCATAATGTTTTTATTTGTATATATTTTTTAAGATTTTATTTTTTAAGTAATCTCTACACCCAATGTGGGGCTTGAACTCACAATCCTGACATCAAGAGTCACATGCTCTATTGACTGAGCCAGCCAGCCAGGTGCCCTAGATAAGAGTAATGTTTTATTATTTATTTAAAGGTCATTTTTTTTTTTTAATTTTTAGCTTTATTTTCTTTTATTTTTTGAGAGACAGAGAGAGACAGAGCACGAATGGGGGAGGGGCAGAGAGAGAGGGAGACATGGAATCCAAAGTGGGCTCCAGGCTCTGAGCTGTCAGCACAGAGCCTGATGCGGTGGCTGGAAATCATAGACTGCGAGATCATGACCTGAGCTAAAGTCAGACGTTTAACCAACTGAGCCACCCATGAGCCCCTTTAGGGTAATGTTTTAAAAATCATCCATGCTGTAGCACGAATAAGTGCTTCCCTTCTCTTTATTCCTGAGTAAAATCTCATTGTATAGATATACCACTTTTTATTTCTCCATTCTTGAGTTTATAGACACTTGAGTTGCTTCCGCCTTTTGGCTCTTATTAATAATGTTGTTATGAACATTGGATGTATCAGTTCTTGTGCGGACATATGTTTTCATTTCTCTGGTTCTATGCTTAGGAGTGGAATTGCGAGGTTATATGGTAACTCTGGGTTTAAAGTTTTGAGGAACTGCCACACTGCTTTCTAAAGGAGGTGCATTATTTTAAATACTCAGCAGCAGCCAGATGAGGATACCATTTTTTCCACATCCTTGCCAACATTTGTCATTATTTGACTTTTTTAAAAAATTCAACTTATTTAAACTAAAAAGAATCTGTCTTTTTGATTATAGTCATTCTAGTAAATATGAAGTACTATATCATGGTGGTTTTGATTTTCATTTCCCTAATAATGAATAATATAATATTGAGCATATTTTCATGTGCTTGTTGACCATTTGTTTATCTTCCTTGGAGAAGTATCTATTCAAATCTTTTGCCCATTTTTGAAATAACTTACTTTATTTTATTTTTAATTAATTAATTAATTAATTTTGAGATTGAGAGAGAGAGAGAGAGAGAGAGCATGAGCGCACACACATGACAGGGGGAGGGGAAGAGAGGATCCCAAGCAGGCTCTGTGCTATCAGCATGAAGCCAGACACAGGGCTTGAACCCACAAACTGTGAGACTCGTTGGGCTTGAACTTCCCCACACTTTGTTTAAAATAAAGTCAGTCAGTTTTACAAGCAGAGTGTTGGGCTAGGGTGTTAGTCTCTGGTCTGCTTGATATGCCTTTTTTTTCATTGAAACTAACATACCATTGGGGGCTGGCTGGTTGAAGGGTGCCTTGACCTCTCGGTGACACTTACCTGGAAATTAGCCTAGTCAACAGGGATGTGGGGGATGAGGAATGCTGGTGACCTGCCCTTCCCAAGAAGATATCCTTGATTGGCAGCTGGGGTGAGCCCCACCTCTTGACCATACCCACTGGAAGTATAGCTTTTGTCTCATTGATTTGGGGGGGGGGGGGAGTTTGAGAATGAGTGGCTTAAGTGCTACAGAATCTATCTGTTCTTACTAAATTTTAGTAGATTTTCTTGAATAAATGTTTCATCACTTGCTATATACCCTTAGGACAATTTCCAGAGACTTTAAATGTTGTTGTTTTTCTTAATCATTTTCACCAATTATAGTTGTTTTGCTGGGGTGTGGGTCCACAAAACTCTTTACAATTCTGGGAGTAATTTATAACATTTTGATGAAAATGGGATCATTGCAGCTGTGGGGATAGGGATATTTGGGAGGGGGGGTAGGGATAGCAGTAGCAGAGTAAGTCAGGAATAGAAGATTGAGTGGCAATCAATTAGGACTTCCAGTTAGCATAACAAGTGAGAGACAGTAGCTGTGAACTAAACCTGGGGCCACTAAAGAATTTTGGAGGCTTTATAGCTTCTCTATTCCTTTGCTTTTCAACTTACCCTTTATGCTTCGCATAGTGATTGTCAGTCATACATAAACATTCATTACCTACTCTGTGCCAGGCACTTTGCCAAGTCCTAGGAAGAGTAAGGTTAATAAAGACAGACTTGGTCCTTGCCCTCAAGGAGAGAAGAATAAATCCCCTTGGAAAATCAGGAAAGGCTTTATAGAAGAGGCAGCATTTGAGCTGGAACTCAGATGCAAGGAAAGGGTTGCTGTAAACCTAAATTTAGACAGAAGCCCAAAACCTAATTATAAGGTCAGGGAAAGTCACTGTTATGTAGGATGTTAGGAAACCATTAGGAACATGATTTAACATATATTGATGAGATTTTTCAGCTCTAGGCAAATTCAAAATAGGTCTTTTGTCACTGGCACTCAACCTTCTTTTCTCTCTTCTCAATTTTCAATGACCTGGGGCTTTCCAACACTACCCACTAAGGCATCTTACCCCAGCTGATCCTTTCCGTTGGACTGGATTCTTGGCTAGATCCTTGGAACTCATCAAATAAGAAATGGTTCCTAATTTTAAAGAGTCCATAACCTGGGAAAGGGAGGTAAAGTGTCAAATAGAAAAGTACCATGACAGAGATATATGAAGGTGGTAATGGGGATACACAAGAGCTCATCTAACTCAGACTGAGGTGGGAGGAGGACGGTTATGGGAGTTCTCTTGAGGAAATTAAATCTAAAGTCTTTCAGAGAATGAGAGAGATAGCTGGAGGACAGGCATTCCAGGAGAAGAAAGCCAGTTCACAGAGATGGGTAAGCCCATGAAGCATTCCTCTCCGCTACCCCCTGTCCCCCAAGACTTGGGGAATTCCATATTGTATTTATTTTGGCAAGTAGCAATGCCTTCCTCTCCCTAAAGAATTCAGATGTTTCTCCCGGCCCTTAGCAGCCAGCTAGGTGTACGAACTAGTATCAATCAATTGATTGTTTCCACCAAGGATTTCAATCAAGGAGTAAGTGAGGTAAACATAAATCCGTTAGCAGTTGTGTTGGATGGGCAGGGATGTTCTATCCAGATTATTTTTGCTTAAAGATCATTGTTGTGTGTCCTGCTTCATGACTCTTTGGAGCTGCCTCAGTTTCTGCCTATTTTCCAAGTCTGATACTTGGTTCTCTCATTGATTGATTCTGTGAGCCTCTACTGCCTTCTGATAAATTCCTTATTCAGATAGAGTTGGTTTTAGTGATATGCCAACTTTGATCTTAGGCAAATCATTTGGGAGTCTCTTCCACACAAGAGACGATGAAGGCCTGAACTAAGACATTGGTATGGAGGATAGAAAGGTTGATGGATGGATAGATAGATTGAGATATCAAAGAGGTAGAGTTCCTGGCATAAGATAGGTACTCAATTGATATTTGAATGCATGATTGAATAGCAGAAAAAATTACTCCTAGATTTCTGGCTTTGAAATGCAGTCAATTTTGTTGCTATCTGTTGCAGAAGAGAGAATACAAGATAAATGAGTACTTTTGGAGAAAGAGATTCTAGAGTTTCACTGCTAGTAGTCCCATATTAAGGATTCGGGTAGAAATTTCTTTTTTTTTTTTTTTTTTAAGTGTTTGTTTATTTTTGAGAGAGAGAGAATGGGAGGGGGCAGAGAGAGAGAGGGAGAGAGAGAATCCTAAGCACTGCACTGTTAGTGCAGAGCCTGATGTGGGCTCGATGTCACCAACTATAAGATCATGACCTGAGCCGAAATCAAGAGTCAGAAGTTTAATCCACCGAACCACCCAGGTGCCTCTCAAGTTGAAATTTCTTTAAAAAAAAAAAAATTTTTTTTTAACGTTTATTTATTTTTGAGACAGAGAGAGACAAAGCATGAACGGGGGAGGGTCAGGGAGAGGGAGACACAGAATCTGAAACAGGCTCCAGGCTCTGAGCTATCAGCACAGAGCCTGACGCGGGGCTCGAACTCACGGACGGTGAGATCATGACCTGAGCTGAAGTCGGCCGCTTAACTGACTGAGCCACCCAGGCACCCCTCAAGTTGAAATTTCTAAAAGACATTTGGATACAAGTAGGAGCACCTGGTTGGGGCAGTTGGTAGGGCACACAACTCTTGATCTTGTGGAGGTAAGTTCAAACCCCATGTTAGGTGAAGAGCTTATCTAAAGTATATATATTAAATTTTTAAAAAAGGCATTTGGATACAAGTATATTGACTGAATATTTAGATTTAGAAGTCATTAAATACAGTCATTACTAGAGCCATAGAATTTACATTTATAAAATTATCCAGGATAATTATCTGCAAGGTAAGAAGAAATCCTGCTGATTGGGGATTTAGGGCAGAGGTGGAGGAAGAGAACATGAAGAAGAAGTAAAAGGGAAAGTATGACTACAGCCAAGATAGAAAAAATGTAATTAAGAACATCAAATTTATAGGAGTTAAATAAAATAGAGACTTGTGGATTTAGCAACAAAATGTAATTAGAACTCTTAGCAAGTGTGATTTCTGTAGTGATATGAGCCAGACTGCAGTAAGAAATGAGGCAAAGGAAAGATTTAAATTTTTCATTTTTATATTTTTTAGTAATCTCTATGCCCAACGTGGGGCTTGAACTCACACCCCAAGATCAAAAGTTGCATTCTCCACCAACTGAACCAGCCAGGCTCCCTGAAAGGAGAGATTTTTTAAAAAGAAGGTGTAGTTAGAATGGAATTGAGAGCTGCAGAAAGGATTTTAAATGTTTATTTATTTTTGAGACAGAGAGAGAGAGAGTGTAAGCAGGGGAGAGGCAGAAAGAGAGGGAGACAGAGAATCCAAAGCAGACTCCACGCTGTTAGCACAGAACCTGATGTGGGGTGTGAACTCAGGAGTAGAGAATTCATGACCTGAGCCAAAACCAAGAGTCAGAAACTTGACCAAATGAACCACCCAGGAGCCCTGCAGAAAGGATTTTAAAAACGAGAGAGGCTACAGTATTTTTAAATGCTATGTGAAAGTACTCAGTGAAAGAAGGTGAAAATCAGAGAGGGAGGTAGAGGGAAGTCCCTAAAATGCTGGACAAGGGGGATTCAGGGTTTAGATGAAGGACAGATACCTAAATCATGAAGGAGAGAGGATGGGAAATAAGTCTGGGAGGGCAAGATGTGGAGAGAGATTCTACTTCATGTCTTTCAGTCTTTGAAGGAAAGAGCAAGATCAGTTGCTGAGAACACAAGTGAAGACAGTACAGTACTCCAGGAGAGTGGGGAATGAGCTGCTGTAAAGGAACAAAGAGAGCATAGGAGCACTGGTTTGCCAAGAGTATCCTGCTCAGTTGAGGTTGGCAATCACATTTCAGAGGTATTAGTTTGTAGCGAATTGATTTTCTCTATCAGTACTCAGCAGCTTGGGAGTAGGAGCAGAGAAGGCCAATAACTGGGTTGATTTAAAGTGGGATGGGAGATCAAAAGGGTGAGCAGATTTTGAATGCTGGTGAGAGTGGATGGAACAACATTACAACTGTGGAATAGGCTGGGCAGGGAGAGTGGGCAACCCAGGGGCTGCATGAAGAAATGTTGGAAGATGGCGATCTGGAAAAGGTCACAGGGAAAGTCACGGAATGAGAGAGGAAGGAAGGGAAGGCGTGGCAAAAGACAGAAAAGCTTTAGAGGTTAAGGTTTCATAGGAAGAATAATTCTGGTGATGGAACAATCTAAGGCAAGGCTTTGTGAGTTACTGGACTGAGTGGGGGTGAAGATCTATTGACTAGAGGTAGAAATATTGTGAGGTGAGAGCAAAGGGACAGGTTCTAAATGCTGAAATGACCCAGGATAATGGCAGAAATCAAAACGAAAGAGCAAGACTGTAAGTCAGATGCCAAATTTGCTATAAATAACATGTTGAATGGTAGGTATGTGGAAGCTACAAGTTAAGTGGAAAATGCAACAGATTAGGGGGTTAGGGAGCACCGGGTTGGCTCAGTTGGTAGAGCATGAGACCCTTGATCTCAGGGTTGTGAGTTCAAGCCCCATGTTGAGTGTGGAGACTACTTTCAAAATAAAACAAAACAAAAACTAGGACATTAGTGTAATGCTATTTCCCTGTCTCAACAAGCAGCCCTTCCCTGATTGCTATGCATTTTCTCACTTGACAGAAAGCTTCTGGAGGACAGGGACTATCTTATTTGATGTATTAGTCCCTCAGCACCTTTCCCAGTGCTTGGCACAATTGGAAAGAAGAGACCATAAAATCTCTTTACCCTGGAAAATGATGATTCTTTATTCCCATTTACACAGTTCTCAGTAAGTGGAATGTCTGTAACTACCTCTATCACGTTATACAGAATTGATCTGTTCACATGTCTGCCGACCCTGTCAGTCTCTAAACCTTAAGAACAGGGACTGTCGGGGAGCCTCAGTGACTCAGCTGGTTAAGCATCTGACTTTGGCTCAGATCATGATCTCATGGTTCATGAGTTCGAACCCTTCATTGGCCTCCATACTGACCGTGTGGAGCCTGCTTGGGATTCTCTCTCTCTTTCAATCCCTCTCTGCCCCTCCCCCCACTAGCTCTCTCTCTCTCTCTTTCTCTGTCTCTCAAAAATAAATAAACTTAAAAAAAAAAAAAAAAAGAACAGGCACTGCCACATTCATTAATGCAATCCCAGCAAGGAACATTCTGCCTAATCTACATCAAGGATTCCAATGTTTGTCAAATAAATAAATGAATAAATGAATGAGTGAAATCTCAAAGCTATTAATTACTAGCATCCCTGATTAAGCACCATTGCCAAGTACTGTGCTGAATGTTTTACATTCTAATTTATTCCTCAAACCAAGCCTAAGTGGGAAGGGGGGAAACCAAAGTTCAGAAAAGTTAAATACCTTACCCAAAGACATACATGTAGTAAATGTTAAAGCTGGCATTTAAACACGGTTGGTTTTAAAATTTATTTTCACGTTATGTTGCCACTAAGCCTAGTCTAAGTGTACCAACTAGCACTTTTCAGAAAACCAGGCTTAGTGAATGGCTCCACGGTACTAACTTTATCATTAGAGCAATGATTCCCAAGGCATTTTTTTTTAATGTTTATTTATTTTTGAGACAGAGAGAGACAGAGCATGAATGGGGGAGGGGCAGAGAGAGAGGGAGACACAGAATTGGAAGCAGGCTCCAGGCTCTGAGCTGTCAGCACAGAGCCCGACGCAGGGCTCGAACTCACAGACCTCGAGATCGTGACCTGAGCTGAAGTCGGACGCTTAACCGACTGAGCCACCCAGGCACTCCATTAAGGCACTTTTTTCTATATATGCTAGTCCTGTGTCCTTTGAGAAGATAAGATCAAATAGGCAAAGATTTTAACAAAAACATGCAAGGGAAGAAATGTCCTGTGAGAGAAAACATGGAGAGTCATTAGGTCCTAAAAGCAAGTGAGGGAAAGGGGGAAAGAAGGTTGGATAGAAACATCCTGCATTACCATGCAGTGTGATGAAGGCTGGACAAATTAGAAGGGGAGTCGTGGAGGCAAAATCCACCATTAGGAGAGATCTTTTAGGAACACATGTGCCTTAGTAGCCCTGCCACAAGACATTGGCTGGGCACAGCTGGTGGGACGTGTGGCCTCAGCACAAATGCAAGATGGATTTCAAAGCCAGCAGCTGTGGCATCATTCGGTCAGTTATGCTCCCTGTGGTTGGAGGTAGGTCAGACCCATTTCCATTGGCTGCCATGCCATGCTCGCAAGCTTCTTGGAAGGTGGCTTTCTGTTTTGTTTTACCTCCTCTGCACATGTGTGGACACTGAATTCATATAAAGCCCTACCATCTTTGGCGTCATCCACCAAATCCGAGTAGAAAGGGGTAGGTGTGCATACTAATAAATAGGATCTTTTAAAATCCTCTTTTCTTCTTCTTCCATTTTACTCACTAAAACATAACTCCCTTCTGTGCTGAGCATAAGTGATTTGTGAGTCTTAATTTATAAAGGTGACTGGGTGACAATACAGAGAGGTTAATACTATTGAAATAAAAGTTGAATGTTAGTCACAGTTCCTCTAGAAACAAGAAGCACAGTATGTCACTCAGGGCCACAGGGGAAGAAGCACCAGCGTCAGGAGGCAGAAAGAAATAAGGGGAGAGCATAGTCTAAAGCCTTTCCTGGCTTTTCTGTGAGAAAGTCAAGTCAAGGCAGGGCAGGGTATACAGTTTAGGATTGGCTAGTTTGAATAATTACAGCAAGCTTTGGGACAGAGGAGCTGTTCTCAGTGTCTGGTACCTGGCCCTAGGGTGACTCAGGGCAGGGGAAATATTGGCTTGGTGTGTGAGTTAAAGGAGTTAGTTGTGGGCATGGATGATATATGAAAGGTAGGCTCACCGACAAGTTGGTTACTGTTTCCAGGAATTAGCTAGTTCTAGGAAGAACGGTCTCTCCCTAGCCAGCAACGTCCCCCAGAGATGTCAAAAAATTATAAAATAAAACAAAATAAAAAATAAATTAAAAAGATCCCAACAAAATTAAGAGGAAAACCATGCCTTTTGATATTCTAAATCTCCATTAATAGTGAATAGCAGAGAAGAAGGCAGGTTTAAATCATTTTTCCCCATTCCATTGTGAGTGCAGGTGATTTTTTAAGTAATCTCTACATTCAAAGTGGGGCTTAAATTCATGACCCTGATATTAAGAGTCATACGCTCTACGAACTGAGCCAGCCAGGTGCTCCAAGAGTGCAGGTGAATTTTTTAAAGAGAAAATTGAAAGTACAAGGGGCTTCTATTCTTTACCCATTGTCCGTGATTTTCCAATTATAAGCTAACAAACACTTTTAATTTTCTCACCCCCTTCTCTGCTTTTCATATTGCATTTTTGTCCTGAAATAGCTGCATGGAAAAGGAACCAACATTTATGTTCTTTTCTTCTGTGCCAGAACTGTTCACCCTTGGACACACATCCCAGTAGCTCATCTCCTCACAATAAGCCTGTGAGGTGAGTAGCATGACCTTTCCTAAACATGGGAAAGTATGGTTCAGAGATTAAATAGCTTTATGGTATAGAGCACTGGTTGGAATTAGGTCTGATGAAGCCCATGCACTTTCCAGGTGTGGATACAAAGGAATTGGGTCAAAGAAAACAGCTTTAACATTTATTATTTAAGTAGCACTCTAACTTGCCATTTTCTTTTGATGGCACAATTTAAAAACTAAGCATAAAAAGCTAAGCCTTGCATATACTTCTGTAACATATATCTTTTCAAAATTTTACCTTGTTAATGTAAAATCAGACATTGCATCTCCAGTAAATAATATGCCCTCTCCCTGACACCTGAAAGAAAATTTAAGTCCTTTACTCTTCATATTACTACAGGGGTACTTCTGAGAGCCTACTCAAAAAACACTATAGAGTGTACATGTTATAAATAACTTTTCTGGTAATTAAAAATTTTTTTGGATAGGTGACTTCCATGTAGTTCAGACTAAAACATCGATTATATGCCTATTTATACATTACGTATGATTAGGAGTATGCGGTGGCATTTCCTTTTTACTTGTTCGTTAGCCACCATTTCCTTTCCTCATATACACCAATGTTTTTAGTTTACCTTTCTAGTTACCTTATGGACATACCAGTAAACACTCACATATATTAATATGAAATTTCCTCCATTCCTTCTTTTTTTGCACAAGCATTTGGATGTACTTAAAATAAAACAATGGGGCACCTGGATGGCTTTGGTCGGTTAAATGTCCATCTCTTGATTTTGGCTCAGGTCATGATCTCACAGTTCGTTAGGTCAAGCACCGAGATGAGCTCTGCCCTGATAGGGTGGAGCCTGCTTGGGATTTTCTCTCTTCCTCTCTCTCTCTGCCCCTTCCCCACTTGTGTTCTCACGTGAGCATGTGCACAGGCTGTCTCTCTCAAAATAAATATTGATGGGCATTGAGGAGGACACCTGTTGGGGTGAGCACTGGGTGTTGTATGGAAACCAATTTGACAATAAATTTCATATTAAAATAAATAAATAAAAGAACATAAAAATAAATATTTAAAAATAAAACAAAACAACAATTTTTTGGTAAACAAAATTTAATACAACTGTATAGTCAAATAATAATGGTTAAAAGACATTTTATTAGATACAACTTTTAAAAAATTAAAGAAACTATGCACAAAGTATATTTAAACAAGACATACACGAATTAATGTGCTACAACTGAATTGAGAACAAAGAAGTACAAAGCATTTTTGTTTTCACTGTGGAGATTCTGGAGCCTCTCACTAAAAGTGAATGACATTTGGCTGCCATAGGTCTGTACAAGTTGGAAAGCATATTATGCTTTTTTTCAACTCTATAATTGTGTTGTCTTAGCTCCAGAAATTCTCAAAGATTTAAATAAAGAAACTATGGGGAGGGATGATGGGGAAAGGAAGAATAAGAACTTTTCCAAGAAAGATAAAAGAAAAAGCCTGTAGGAGGAAAAAAAAAAGTACATAAGAATGGAACAAAAATAAGTGTGTTTACATTTTTGACATTAGATGTAGATATCGTAAATGACATTTTACAAAGTTTTAATCAGTGTTAGATGTTTGTCTGAATATCTTAGAAAGCACCTTGGTAACAAAAACAAACAATACTCCCAAATATAATAAAACTCCAAACACTCAACATTTCTTAACATTCTTATTCTGCCAAGCAACCACATGGTGCTCATTAAAAAATTTAAGAAGAAGGGAAGTTTATTTACTCTGTAGGAAACAGATATGAAACTCACTGAAGGTAAGCTTTGTTTAGAATGAAAAAAAAAAAAAAACAAAAAAACACAACCAAAACTGAAATATCACTAGAGAACTTAAGGCACATAAACAAATTCAGATGCAGTTATTTTGAAAACATTAAAACAAATTCTTTTCTTTGGAACAATATATAAAATAAGTTATGACTACTGCTGTTTTTAAAAAAATTATTTATGATGATCTTTAGCACTAAGTAAATTTAATATCTAAGGCCATCACACAAATGTAAAACATTCATAAAAACATTTAAAAATGTCTGAAGTATGTTGAAAATGTCTCTGGAATCATCAATTCACACTCTGGCTCAATGGTTTCTGGTGTCTAGCATTAGATGTGACAATAAGTATAGCTCCCTATACTTTTAAAAGGCCTAACCTTTTAAAAGGCCACCAAATTGCCCTCCTTCTGGTTACTTGATACGGTGAATTTATTTATTTAACTACAAAGAATGATGGGGTGAGGTGATGTAAACCTGCCTTTCAAAATAATGCACAAGAAATTCTAATAAGGCCAAAATCATGTTGAGGTTAACTGGTGTCTTGAGTTTAGTAAACTAAAGGCTTCCACAGGAAGCCTTTAAGAGACATTATCTTAACACTTGGCACCACATAAATAGTTATCTCTTCTCTTTGAAAATACAGTCTGGAGATGTCTTTTCCACATACAAATCTCAAGACACAAAAGGCACACACAACTATTTAACCCCTCTCTTTTCATGTATGGGTTCTCACAGCAATTCTTTAAAAAAAAAAAAAAAATCTATTTGCCATATCCAGACAACAGGGAAAAGAAACACACACACCTGGTTTGCATATTGACAAAAGTAGTATAATTGAACCTTTGTCTTTCCTGAGTTTCAAAAGGGTGTATGACAGTAGAGATACATAAACAATTCATATTCACTAAGAGAAAATGTATCAGTCCACAAAACATTTTCATCCTTCTAAATATAAAAGAATGAATGTTCAACCACCGCCTGTGTGAAGCCCCTTAACCAAATTAAATTTACTCTAGAATCATGAACTGAAGGTTATTTAGTTATGGCATTTTAAACACACCAAATAGGCAAAAATGACAAGTTAATACCCTCCCTGAGTATTTACATCATTTTTTTCCTTAACACCTGGTTTAAATGGAGTAAATATCTATATTTCAGTCATCTAGGGGGAAAAAAAGGTTACTGAAAATTCAATAAGCTACTATTTCATACCTGTGCAGTAGTCAGTGGGAAGATTAAAGTAGAAAAAGAAGGTCTTCTGTTGTAAAAATTAGACCACTTTATAGCTCACTCATACATAGGAAAACACATGTTCATGAACAAAAAACAACTATACTTTCCTGTTGATCCACAAACATACACTTGAATTCCTTTTCCCACTGAGGTATCACAGCTGGGTTTAGCAAACTCGTCTCTACCTCCAATTTGTTTTCTGATCTTGTGAAACTTTATGTATTATACAGATTCTGACTGTATGCGATTTATTACACTAACACTCATCATGTACTTTCAAACTCTTTTAAGTAATATCTACACCCAATGTGGGGCTTGAACTCACAACCCCAAGATCAAGAGTTGCATGCTCTACTGACTGAGCCAGCCAGGTGCTCCTCATCATGTACTTTCAAATGTAAAAAAGAATGATAGAAATGCCCAAATAAAAAAAAAATCTTCTGGAATTGAATTTAATAAGGTCAACCAATTTTTACTTTATGTGCTTCCTTCTGATCATCACAAACTGATCAATTTCTTGGTGTTTGTATATATGTGTGTACATAACCGTACTATCTATCTATATACACATGTATATACATACATACTAACCCAAAGCTTATGTGAACATCTCCTATCAAAAGAAAGCCTGTCAACTATGTGATGACACTATGAATATAATCTGTCACAATTTGGTTTATGAATCCCTTTTGATATTTTGATATACTAATTATACCCTAAAATTCTTTTTTATCAATGCTAACACCATTATTTATCAATAATCACTAAAGAAAGATAAATAGTTAAAGGATATTGAAATATCAGTTGGGTAATTTCAAAAATTGTTAATTTCATAGGATCCAAGCTAAGTTCTTGGTGGCCTACTTAGTTTTAAATCATGTAGAAAAATTAAATGATATTGGTATGAAGTCTATGTTTAGACAAAATTGTTTTCTAGAATTTCATTTCAAATTTAGTACAATAAACACATGGATATTAAAAATAAATGTAAGATGAAATACAAGTAAATAGTTAACACTTTTACAATAGACAAAAGTACTATGGATACAAGTTATCTTGAGAAGATTTTTTTTGTGTGAAGTGTCTGTATTATGGGCACAACCTTACAAATACACATGAAAATAACAAGTATCATTTGTATAATCCTTAGCATTTACAAAACACTTTTCTCATACATTATCTCATCTACTGCAAAGAATTTCTGAACTAAATAATTTCCATTATCTACAAAAGGTATATTGCAGAAGTAGATGTTTATTCTAAAATTCAAACAAGTGTCCCAATTATATGTACAATTGTCTTTCAACTAAAATGATAGAAAATTGTTTTCTGAATTGCTCTGATAATTATCTCAAAAAGGTACATATCATTTCAAATTATAATTTGAAAAATTAAAATTTCCTAAACATTTGTAAGATCTTTAGAGCTTTTCTCAGAATTCAGATTCCAGCTAAGCATTGAAGTTGATGCCGTATGATTTATTAGAAATCTCTGTATCATTCTAAGATGAGAAAACAAAAGTGGTTTATCAATGTTAGGTTTTTGATTACTAACTTGGTTTTCATAGAAATCTGGTGACACTATAGTCACATATTTGCATTATCTCTCCTGTGACAGGAGTATATAATTATGATGTGAGATGACAATAGTGCCTGGGAAGTTGAAATCCAGCAGGCTACCTGAAACATCCCTGGAACGTCCCTCAAATGTTGTAAATTATATCTGTTTACCCAGGAATAACACTAATCACTTTGCTACAGTTCCTGCCATTCCATTTGCCTTAGAAAAAAATTTTACATTCCTTTCTGAAAACTAGTAAGCTTATAAACTGGAGTTGAAAAATCTAGACAAAGGTAACTTGTTGAGAATGTTGACCAGTATTTTCCACAATGGGTACCAAATGAAAGATTTATCTTAAACTGCAAATAATGCTGCTAGTTTTTTGGATAGCTAATTTTAAAAGAAAAATGGACCCACTGATAGGTGGTCCCTGCTTTATCCTTCAAAGGCAACTTAACAGTGGAGACTCCAAGATTTTTACCTGTTCACAGGAAAGGAGGATAACCAGGGAAGAGGACCTCACCCAAAGCACCATACTAATGAAGTCAAACCCTACTGGGCTAGGGAGAAAATTTGTCCCCATTTTCTACAAAATAATCTTGCAATGTGGATTTCAACTCTTTTGCCGGGTTCAAGAAAAGGTGCTTCCTTAGAGGATTTGGAGATGATACATAAATACTTTGAGAGCCACAGTGGTCATTTTCCCCTTCAATGGTCTTATATAATTTTTTTCTTAGGAATAAACCTATAATTTTAATCCCCATTTTAGGGGCATTTGCATTTCTATCTCCTACCCAATGTTCTTCCAAAAATATGCTTAATACAAGACAACAATTCTAAGAAGTAAGTCATGATAATTCAGTACTTTATGATACTCAAATTGTTACTACATTTTTATCAATTACTGAAAAAACTTTCAATAAAATTAATCAGGTTGGATATACCTTTAGTGAAAAAGATTTTTGAAACTGATTTCCCCTCTTAGAATGCATTCTAAGCATTCTAAGCATTATGTGATCCAACCTAAACGAAGCCTAAGTCATGCAGTTTTCTATACATAATATGACAAAGAATATATAGGCTTGCAGATAAACATACATAAATGAAGAAACCATTCACAAATTCCTAAAAGTTATTCAGGCAGACATTATTTCTGACTCCACATAAGTTTCTTACAAATACTTACAAAGGTACACTCTCAAAACCCAAGCAATAACCACTATTACTTTCAAAAACAACAAAATTTTTTTCCCAATTACAGGAAAGGCTTTATTACAGTTTGAAAGGTTATTTTGGGGGGAAAGGCACCACAATTATTATCTTTACTTTTTTTGCGTACATGGCACAAAGGAGATATGTCAAGTTCCCACTCTGGAGTTTTTCAAACCTCTCATCTTGGATTGGTGTGGCTTCTTGGGTGAGGTATCCCGGCTTTAGAGCTTAAAGCATTTTTCATTGTATCTATGAATAGTCACACAGCCATGATAGGACACTGGCCTGGGCATTGCAGCTACCCCTGTGATGATACTTGTTGCAGGATCATAACAGAGAATAGTGTCTGTGGCTTCTCCATTTTCCCGTCTTCCACCCAGGATATATATTTTACCATTACACACAGACATACCACAGTTTTCCTGTTCAACCAAATACAAAAAAAAAAAAAAAAAAAAAAAAAAAAAAATTAATTCTTGAAGGTAAGGGATTTAGTAGCAAACTGAAAAATAAGACCTGCTTTAACAGACCAAAAAAAAAAGGACACATCAAATAAGCTCCCTTTTGCCCAACTCCTGCTCTATGTATGAGTGCCAGATAATTTTGCATGAATGAAATGTTAAGATATGTTATTGGTTGGGACCAAGATGTGGGAGGTGGAGTGGGGGCTAAGTGGACAGAGAGAAGGGTTTTAACTTAACAGTAGTTGAACAAAAATAGTTTTGAAGAACATGGCTTGCTTCTCCTATTACAGGAAGCTCTCTTATTGTAGAAAGTGGCTATTACGTGACCAAGGAGTAGGAACATTACTCCTCATACAGGATTACCCCCAAGTTGAATGAATGAATGAGAGAAAGAGTTATAAACAAATTAACAAAGCACTGTTATTAGGACTTTGGCTGGCACATAGAAATTTCCTAAATAATATTTTAACCTTGCACATAATGGGATTCTTAGCTAAATTTTACTCTTTTCTGTCAATAATATAATTACTCTAAAAAACAAATTATCATTGACCTAAAAAAAATTCCACAATTTTTCAAAGGATGTTCTTGACAAGAGTTAAAAAGCAAAATATGTTTAAAATAGCAACTTGTAGCTTTTAGGAATCATGCAGAGTCAAGAGGCACGGAAATAGTAAGGAACAGAAAGAGAAAAAGGTTGCATTAGGTCCCTTAGGTCTGCAAAACAAAGAGCTCATTTTTTTTTTTTTTTAGCTTTTTTGCTACTTAATATTCTAAGCATTTAAAAAACTAGTCTGACTCAAATAACTGTCTAACATGAAATTACAGCTGATTTTTCCTTTTTCACTGATTAGCGTCAAAAGGGTAGGCAAACAGATGGTTCAAAAATTACCTATTAATAACGTTTACAAATATACACTTAGAAGTACTGGTAGTAAGAATGGACTGAGGAGAAAAAATAATACCAGAAATATCATTATTTTTTGCTTCAAGAGATTTGATATAGAACACTTGATTTGGACTTCAATGATTTGTCTTTGTCATAATAGATTTAATACACTTCTTATCTAAATGTTTCTTCTTTGAAATTTCCAAAGTCAGATTATTCATTAATTAGAAAAAATGTGCCATGTTTGTCCCGTTGTTTTTTCATAGTTTTATCTCAATCATGTAGTTAAAAACATATTCATTGTATGTCCTGCATTATACTAGATGTTGGCAATTATCTTCCTAAGTTGTTATCATTTTATATGATATAGCTAAGTTCTGAATGAACAGTTCTTGGTGAAAATGCATTATACTTTAAAATATTCACTTAATAAGCCAATAAATATTAGCTTTGATTAAAACATTTACAAATTAGGGCATCTACTTGGCTCAGTTGGTAGAGCATGTGACTCTTGATCTCAGGATCATGAATTCAAGTCCCACATTGGGGGTAGAGTTTACTTAAAAAAAAAAAAAAAATTAGGGGCACGTGAGTGGCTCAGTCGGTTAAGTGTCTGACTTTGGCTCAGGTCACGATCTCGTGGTTGTAGGTTCGAGCCCCATGTCAGGCTCTGTGCTGACAGCTCGCAGCCTGGAGCCTGTTTTGGATTCTGTGTCTCCCTCTCACTCTCTGCCCCCCCCCCCCCCCCCCCGCAAATAAATAAACATAAAAAAAGTTTTTAAAAAATTTTAGAAATAAGTGTAAACACTTGTCACACAGGTGAATATGACCATAATATGGGTTCTTATATGGTAAGGCACACTCTTACTTCTGCAGAACTGGAGATTGTCCTTTCCAGTAGAGGCCACTGAGCTAGAGAAATGTGATTCATTTTACTTAAATGTGATACAAGAATGATAGAAGATTATATTACCTCTGTACTATGAAGCTTAAGATACTATTATGTCCCTTTCATCAGTTGAGGCAATGTTATTTTGAATACATTACTAATTAGAGACTATACCTCAATGTCAACAACTTAAGAAAAATGGTGTTATACTCAATCCCTATTCATTATATTTATAGTCTATATCTGTTAGGGATATTACATTTAAGACTCTTAAAATTAGGTCCTTTGTTACTTCACTGTCTCATTTTTTACTTATTCAGTAAATATTTACTGAGCACCAATTAATACAAGATACATTGGGAAAGAGAAAAAACAGTATTCTTAAGAAGATGGAATTCCGGTACAGAAATAAACATTGATACTCATAACAGAATATATGACTGCCATAATAGAGGTATAAGTGCAGTGACAGATCAGATCAGATTAATTCTGAACAGGGAAACTTCAGTTTGTTGTAACATGAAGTGGTCCTTGAAAGAAGAGTAGTGTTACAAGTAGAGAAGGTGGAGGGGCGCCTGGGTGGCTCAGTTGGTTGAGCGTCCGACTTCAGCTCGGGTCATGATCTCACAGTCTGTGAGTTCGAGCCCCGCGTTGGGCTCTGTGCTGACAGCTCAGAGCCTGGGGCCTGTTTCAGATTCTGTGTCTCCCTGTCTCTCTGACCCTCCCCCGTTCATGCTCTGTCTCTCTCTGTCTCAAAAATAAATAAACGTTAAAAAATTAAAAAAAAAAAAAAAAAAAAAAAAAAAACAAGTAGAGAAGGTATAAAAGGCATTAGAGCCTAAGAGGATAGCATGAACCAAGGCAAGAACATGTATGGTCTATATTGCAAATGCAAGTTAACAGATACTTAATGTAATTGGGATAAAGTTGCAGAAAGTGAAGCTAAAAAGGCAAGCAGGGCTCAGACAACAGAAGGTCTAGAATGAAGTGGGAAAACTTTTGGATTTTATTCAGTATGTTTCCAATCAGAGGAGGAATATAATAGGATTCGTTGGGAAATAATGGGTGGCAAAATGGGTTAAAGAAGACATTAAACGCTAATTAGAATATTACTGTTTTTGTTGAGGGAAGAACTAATAAGAACTTGAACAAAAGCAGGAACCACAGGAATGGAAAAGAATAGGAAAAACTCTGGGGACACAGAACCGATATGTTGGATTGATTCAATTTAGGAGAAAGTGGAGGAAAATCTAAGAGATAAGTCTCGGTGTGAAACAGTAGAAAAATATATATTAGTCTCTGCCTCCAGTTCCTGTCACAGAGCTCCTAAATCCCTTGGAATTTCCTGAGTGATAGGAATGTCTTTTGTTTTAAGGAGGTGACTATTGGCTGGTTCCTGGATGGGGACTGGTCACCAAAAAGATCATGCCATAATTAGAATCTTGAAACTTTCATCCCCACTCCCTGTTCTCTGGAGAGGGGACAGGGGCTAGAAATTAAATTAATAATTATATAATGAAGCCTCCACAAAAATTCCCAAAGTATAAGATTCGAACAGTTTCTGGATTGGGGAAGGGTGCACCTCAACCCCAGAACAGAAGCTCCTGTGTGCTTTGGACCCTTCTGGACCTTACCCTATGTGCTTCTTCATCTGGCTGTTCATCTGTATCATTTATAATATCCTTTAATATACAAAAAACCAAATAAACACAAGTGTTTCCCTGAGTTCTGCGAGCTGTTCTTACAAATTACCGAACCCAAGGAGGGGTTATGGGAATGTTAATTTATAGCCAGTGTGTCAAAAGTACTGGGGACAAGCTGGAGCTAGTGGTTGGCGTCTGAGGCAGTGGCAGTCTTGGGGACTGAGCTCTTAACTTGCAGAATCTGACTCTAACTCCAGGTAGATAGTGTTAGAACTGAAATGAATTGTAAGACACTCAGCTGGAGATGGAGAATTGGTTGGTGTGGCACATATCTGGTGCCAGATGTGCTGTGAGTGTGAGTAAGGAAGAAACAATTCTTTTATTCACTAGGTTGCCTGGAAACAGAAAAAGTAGGGTTGGGGAAGATGATGATGAATTCTGGTTTAAGTTTGAAGTCATAGAACATCATAAAAAATATCAAATAGGCAGTTGGAAATTTGAGTCTGGAGCACAAGAGAGAGGTTTTAATGATGATAAAGACTTGAAGTGTATCAGTACTGGGCAATAAATGTGATCCCTCAGGAACAGAGTAGAAACTGGGAAGAGGGAGGGGGAAAGAGGCTCAAGGAAAACTTATATTTAAGGGTTGGATAGAAAAAATAAGAGTATATGAATGAAACTGAGATTATTAGTAATGACCTCTGGCAGTATAACACCTTAGAGTGGTATAGGTAGAGCTAGACTTCCAGCATCAGAACCATCAAGCATTTTGGTGGTAGAAAGAGGGAGGTTGGAGCCATGAATCAAAGGCCGAGAGAAGGCTTTTGGGGAGGCAGAGGGTAGAGGTGGAGTAGGAGTACAGATAGGAGGAAGGAGACCTGAGCACAGCCATTTCTTTTATGATAAAAGCCACAGAAGGAAAGAAACCAGTTTGGGAACATTTGTTTTCTTCAAAATACCTAAGAAATAGGGATAAGGACTAGAGTAGATTCTGAAAAAGGTCAAGGGAAAAAAGTTACCAGCTCAAGTACAACAGCTGCTTCACCATGGGATGGTAAAAATTAAGCTATTTCAATAAAACAATTCTCTGGAAGGAGTTCAAAACGTCATACCATATGCTTAATGTGGAGTTTTAAAAGTTATGAAATAATTCAAGCACACATAAAATATATTAACAGTGAAATTACAGTATATTTATAATGGCCATGTACTTGGTCCCTCGTTGGTTGATTTTTCTTTTGGACTGTTTTATGTTATTACCTGTCGGCTGAATGTATTCTGTACATGCATCCAGTAATCTTCAACTGGATCATAACAGTATATTGCCTTGGTCAGCCCACCAGCAACATATATCAGGTTGTTTAAGGATACGGCTGTTATACACCGCTTGGCAATTGGGATAGCTGCACGAAGTAGCCAAGAATTGGTTTCTGGATCATAAGATTGAACCTAGTAATGAATAGAAATATTTAATTAAAACTTCTAAACAACAATGCAAATTTACTTAATAAAAAAGTCTACCGATACATAGAAACATGATTAAAAATCAAATCCTATTAATTAATTTACATTAATTAATTCACGTTAGTTCACAGAATTAAGAAAGGTTAGCTTGATAGGGAAATGTCTGAATTACAAAATTCTCAGATGCAAATTTATTACTATCAAGCAGAACAGAGTAACACACACAGAGATTATTTCCAGGATGACTGGCTAGGCTATCATGGTAAGTTTCTTTACTTATTTCCGTTAAAATTAACAGTTGGGGTGTCTGGGTGGCTCAGTTGCTTAAGCATCCAACTCTTGGTTTTGGCTCACAGTCTGTGAGATCTAGCCCCACGTTGGGGTCTGCACTGACAGTGTGGAGCCTGCTTGGGACTCTCTCTCTCTCTCTCTCTCTCTCTCTCTTTCTCTCTCTGCTCCTAACTGGCTCTTTTTCTCTCTCAAAATAAATAAATAAACATTAAAAAAAAAAAGAAAATTAACAGTATAGATTAAAAAAAATTGTGTCCTATAGGATAACTATGCCTCCATTTAAATACAATTTCTTTATACTTTTAGGAAGTCATTTCTTCAAAAGAACACAAGTAAATTTCAATTCAGTGTACTTTGAATTACCACAAATTCTGTATTACTGAATTCTACATATGTAACATTTGACCACATTATATTACAATTCAATTAAAAAAAAGAATTGATTGACAAAATTCAGTAAACAATTGCTAAAGGGATTAGGTATTAGACATTTGTTTCCAGAATAAAAACAGTATTTTCTGAGGTGTGAGGATGGCACATGTTCTTTTATCCCAGGAATCCAATGGACTGCAGCAACTTGGAGCTGTCCTCCATTTACGTTACAGAGGTTTCCTTTCCTCCTTTTTGTTCTAAAAAATACTTTTAAAGTACGCAGAAGATGACCCAGTTGGAAGCAGCATAGCTACTGTATCTTACCTACTCTGCTAATTCACTTCCCAACTGTGTTTTGTGTGAATAATTTTTTGATTCTGTAGACTACTGCAGTTAAGAGGTTTAAAACAATTTATTTAGTCTAAGGTCCAAACTCTGAAATTAGTCTTATTTCAAAAAAATTAGATAAAGCTTTTTACGAAAATTGTTAGATATATTAGGATTTCACTTCAGTAACTTGAAACTCAATGTTTTCCTCCAAAAGGATAAAGTACCAATTTTTAAAAGGTTCCTCACAATAAGGGACCTAGCTCTCTATTTGACAAGCCTTATGTAGTTTTCTTCTTATATACATCATTGGTAATTTCTATAAGACAACATGGCTTACCTTATCAGAACAAGTATTATCATCAGGTCCTCCACCAATCACAAACAATTTGCCTACACAACTAGTCACGGCAGGAGAACTCACTGCTTCCTTAAGGGGAGCAACTTCAGTCCATCGATTTGAAAAGGAATCATAACATTCCACGCTGCTAAGTCTGTTTTGCCCATCATAGCCTCCAACAACATATACCTAATATGCAAAATACATGGAAAAACCTTAATTGTCAAAAATCTGCATTTTTAAGTAGATGACTAAGAAATTAAGGGATCTGTCTTTAAAAAGCCCTTGATAACTGTAATTGCAATATATTTAGCTCAGTTTCTGAAACTTTATTGGCACCCTCTTACCACCACCAATGATACTTTTCAGATGTTTTTTCATAATAGCCCCCTCCAATGAAGTTTTAATACCACAGATATATTGTATATCCATTTATGTACTGTATATATATATCTGTGCTTTATATGAAAGAGTACAATTCTTTTCACCCCTAAGAACTGATCTTCACCCCCTTAAGGGTGATACTGCTCATGTTGAGAATTACATGATTGCTTAAATACTCACACTCATGGATAATGAAAATATTTGATTCTTATGAAATAATAAACCTATAAAACTAAAATATTAGGCAAGGATTACTAGACTGTGAGATTACTGAAGGCAGGGTCTATCTTGTTCTTCATTTTAGTACCTACTGTGCCTAGCAAAGTACCTGAGACATAATGAACTCTATACTATACATTTCAATAGGTTTCACAAATATGAGGAAGGTAGGCAGAGTGATATCTTTGCGACAGGTGAACTAATCAACAAGCTATTTATTAAATGATCTATATGCAGAATAACCCATTAAGAATCATGAGATACACAAGAAACTTTTAACCTAAAGATGTTCTCCAGTTTAACATCCACAATTCCTTTAATGAACAGTCATTATCAACTCTTCCCTCCATATCTAAATAACTAGTAAGTCCCACTAAGTCTTCTTTCACAGCATCTCACATCTGTCTTTTCCTTTTGTTACCAATTGCCACTATCCTAAGTCAGGGTCCATATCATTTTATACTTCTCAATTAATCTCCTGGTCTACACTCTTGTGCTCCCTCAACCACAGATTAATCTTCCTAAAATACCTCATCAATTCCTTTTAGTAGTTCAACAATAGATGCCTAAGGGTCAAGGCCAAACTTTATACACTGACATTCCAGTCTGCCCACAATTTATCTTTCTGTGCTCCTCCAAATTTCCAGAGCAGCCAATGCTATTTCGTATTTCAATCTTGCACTTCTCACATTATGTTAAAATGATCTCTTGGTGGGTTTGTTCTCCCAACACCATGATGTCCAGAGAAGTTAAGTAATTTACTCAAGGTCACCCAGCTGGAAAGGGTATGGCAACTGTGGCAAAATGTAGCAATTAAAGGCGTGGCTTTGAAGTCAAGAGAGGCAGGGTTCACATCTAGCATTGCCATGAAATGTAAACCTTGGGCAGTTTACCTACCCTCTGAGACTCAGTTTTAATTTCCTCAATTTAAAAATGTAGACAGTAATAATACCTATCACATATATAATTTTGAGCATTAAACTTTAATATCATTCCCCTACATGCATAAATTAATAATATATGTTGTGAGCATCAAGATGAAAGGCCTCTAGATTAAGAAAATCTGAGTTTTGTTTTGCCCCTGCTTTATCACTTTCTGTGTAACCTTGGGCAAGTGACTTGATCACTCTGAATTAGGTTTCTTTATAAACTGAAAAAGTGACATGAAATATTCTCTAAGATTCCTTCCTATTTAGATTCTATATTCTAAATCATCCTTACTATCCTACCTTAATAGTGACAATTTATAAATTTAAATAATTTTATAGGCTTGAATTCAGTTTATACTGTAAGTTTTTTGGACAACAGTTTCTATGAGTTGAATATATGCTATGTAAGAAAGACTCCTTTCATTTCTTGACTTACTGCTTCTAAGATTTAGGTAACTTCAAGTCAAGTATACTAACATTGGTCAAATAAATTATTGCTTTCCAATCCATACATGATATTTGAGACATCAATCATTTTCATTTGCCTTTGTGCTTCCAGGCTAAATAAGTACAATTTTTTTTAGTTAGATCTCTTCTCTTTCCACCCCCTTGAATATTTTGGCTGCCCCTTTTCAGTAATATTTTATCATTCTTTTTTTTTTTTTTTTTTTATTTATTTTTGGGACAGAGAGAGACAGAGCATGAATGGGGGAGGGGCAGAGAGAGAGGGAGACACAGAATCGGAAACAGGCTCCAGGCTCCGAGCCATCAGTCCAGAGCCTGACGCGGGGCTCGAACTCACGGACCGCGAGATCGTGACCTGGCTGAAGTCGGACGCTTAACCGACTGCGCCACCCAGGCGCCCCAATATTTTATCATTCTTGACGCATGACTACCAAAACCAATACAGTAAGTACTGGAGTGCCTGGGTGGCTCTGATGATCTGAGCATGAGTTCGAGTCCCGCATCAGGCTGCTGCTATCAGCACAGAGCCTGCTTCAGATCCTCTGTCTCCCTCTCTCTCTGCCCCTCTCCCATGTTCTCTCTCTCAAAAATAAATAAACATTAAAAAAATAATATAGTAGGTACTAACAAACTAGTGATTTTGGAAAATATTTAAATAGAATTAATATTTTATTTCCATTACATCTATTTCAAGATCTTCAATGTTTCATTGACTGTCAATAGCAGCAGCACAACAGATCAATATCCTTAGGAATAAACAGTAGCTTTCAAAATGTGCTTTGAGAAACTCTAGTATTGTACAGTATATAAATTTCAAGAATCCTCCATGGGGAAATAGGGGGAGGGCACGAGGGCTGATGAGAGGCTGAATGGGAAGGGTTCCTGCACCATCTCAGTTTCAATTAGAGCAGTTCTGTTTTCTCATTGGTGGCTCTAAAATGTCTCCATAGGAGGACCTAAGAGGCAGCAATCTTTTTAGAAGGGGGCTTCAGGGAACCAGTCAAAACATGAGTAACGGGGCGCCTGGGTAGCTTGGTCAGTTAAGCATCTGACTCTTAGTTTTAGCTCAGGTCACAGTCTCATAGTTATGGGATCGAGCCCTGTGTTGGATGCTGCACTGGGTGCTTGGGATTCTCTCTCTCTCTCCCTCTGCCCCTCTCCTCGGCCCATGCTCTCTCTTTCTATAAAAAAACAAAACAAAACAAAAAACAAAAAGAACCCCACAAAACCCAAAAAAACCCGTGTAAGCAAGTATGCTGCTTTTGCTCAGATTGCTCGTTAATTTGAGGTAGCTTTGGAGGAGCTGACAGAGATGGAGGTAGTGAAAAGCTAAAGAGCCCTTGGTATACTGCTGTATTTTTATCTGTTCTGTCTAATGGTTTTTATGTTAGATTTAACTTTAAAAAGAGGGTGTAGGCTCAGTCGGTTCAGTGTCCTTACTTTGGCTCCGGTCACGATCTCACAGTTTGTGAATTCAAGCCCCACATTGGGCTCGCTGCTGTCAGTGTGGAGCCCACTTTGGATCCTTTGTCCCCCTCTCTGTACTTCCCCGACTTGCACTCTCAAAAATAAATAAAAGCCTCTGTGCTGACAACTCAGAGCCAGGAGCCTGTTTCAGATTCTGTGTCTCCATCTCTCTCTGACCCTCCCCTGTTCATGCTCTGTCTCTGTCTCAAAAATAAATAAACGTTAAAAAAATTAAAAAATAAAAAATAAAAATAAATAAATAAATAACGTTAAAAAAAAAAGAGGATGTAACTGGTTTAAAAAAGTTTGGAAACCACTAGTCTATAAGTGTTTCTCAAGTTCCTAAGGACAAAGAAGATAAATTATATACTTTTACTTTTTTTAATGCTTATTTATTTTTGAGAGAGACAGAGAGAGGGAGAGACAGAGTGTGAATGGGGGAAGGGCAGAGAGTGAGGGAGACACAGACTCCGAAGCAGGTTCCAGGCTGTCAGCACAGAGCCCAACACAGGGCTTGAATTCTCAAACTGCTTCAAGATCATGACCTAAGCTGAAGTCAGATGCTTAACCGACTGAGCCACCCAGGCGCCCCCAAATTATATATTTTTAAATATGTATTAGCTACAGTCAATAATCAGTTTTCTTTAAAATATGTTGCTGAATTTATCTTAACACTTACTTTAAACTTTTGTCCCTAACTTGTGTAAAGAAAAAAGATAAAATAACATCACTCTAGATAAATGTATCTCCTCCTGACTGCCAGTCAGCAAAGGAAAATGATTGCTTGGATTAGACATTGGCCTGTTTTTGTACTTGATGTAACTCCTTTATTTTCCAATGCTTCTTAGGCATTCAGACTCCAATGGAACATAAAAAGAGAAATGTGCTTCACTGCCACAAATTCCAAATTGGGAAAACAAAATATCCATTCAAAAGTACAATGTCAAATTGTTTGTATCTGCAGTTTATCTACTGAGGTTAGAAATGGAAGGAAATACAATTTGAATCCAAAATACCCAGAGAGTGAGTAAAATGAAAGATTCAGCTGTGGTATTTATTTTGGAAATGTACCAGCAATAGTAATAAAAAGTGGTTTCTTACTTTACCAAGGAGGACAGCCATTTTGTGACGCCATCTGCCTTTATTTAGAGAAGCAACTCTGATCCAAATATTTAACTGTGAGTTATAAATCCACACATCACGACCATTGATTCTTCCACCTTTAAATGCAAAACAATGTACACACAATAATATATATATCACTAAGGGACTATGCTCAAGGCATAGATAATTAAAACATAGGATTTATTCAGTCTAAGAATTTGTGAATTCAGATCAATAAATGAAAGACCCTCTTAAAGTTTAATGGAAATAGTTCCACAGAGCAGATTTAAACTTGGCTGATTATCTTGAAAAATAATAATTATAGGCCCCAAATAATAAAATGCAGAATATGAATTTTACAAATGTATGAGACTATTAATTTGAATCAGACATCAGAAGCACCCAAACAGAATTATTTAAAAAAAGTTTTTTTAAATCATCCATTTTTTCAAATGTATACTATTGTACAAAATAAAGTATGTATTGTTACATTGTCCAACAGGTAGTAATATAGTAATCTGCAAAGCTGGTAAAATTATTAACCATGAACAGACTTAGGACCATTGATACAGTAGTTATACTTTGTATACGTCTGTCATTTTACTGTCTCTGATTTTAGATGTAACATCACATAAACGAAGTTAAGAATTTTGGGGCACCAGGGTGGCTCAGTTGGTTGAGCTTTTGACTTCAGCACGTGATCACGAGATCAGGTCACGATCTCACAGTTTGTGAGTTTGAGCCCAGTATCTGGCCCTGCTGTGACAGCTCAGAGCCTGGAGCCTGCTTTGGATTCTGTGCATCCCTCTCTTTCTGCCCCTCCCCCGCTTGCACTCTGTCTCTCAAAAACAGACGTTAAAAAGAAATTAAAAAAAAAAAAAAGAAGTTAAGAATTTTAAGGAAAATCATGTTTCATAAACTTTGGGAGAATTTCAGAAAAGCTGGGTGGATTGGAGATGCTTAATTATATGGGTATTTTTCACTTTGCATACTTTACTGTGTTCCCTAAAACAAAGTTAACAGGTAAAAGTTAAGAAAAATTATACTATATTCTATATGCATTTGATAACATTTAAAATATGATGATTACAAGCATTTTTCTAGTGGATCTCTTATAAATCACTCTAGATCATCTTGAGCTCGTTTTTAAGCGCAAAAAGTCACTCTTGGTTTTATTTGTTGTATAAACTGATCTGCCTAAAGTGGGCATATTCACTTTCACTGTTTGTTTGTTTGTTTGTTTGTTTTTTTGAGACAGTACTATTCTTTAAAACAGCCAAGCTATGTTCAAATTAAAAGTTGCTACAGTAATAATTCTTTACCTGAAACAAGAATGTCATTCCTTAGAGCACAGACCGCATACTCTGATTTGGTAAATTCTGGAAGCTTAGCCAAAGACTTCCATTCTCCTGTCACAGGATCATAACACTCAGTGTATGGAAGATTAAATCCTCCAACCCGTTCACAGCCTCCAACGACAACAATCACCTCAGAATAGCCAGTTGACCTAAAATAATTATTATAGGAATGTTTAAATAATAAAATACATGCAAGATCATTGGAAACTCTAAAGACATACCATTATCACTAAGAAAGCAGAACACGATTATAAAGTGAACAGTTTATTCTCTGAGCATGTGCCAAATAATACAGGCTGCCAATGACTTACTTTGAGAACATTTATAAGGGATTTAGTGACATCATTTTCCACAGAAAATTTCTATGGGTACTTTTTTCTATGAGTTTTGCCTCAAAAATTGTAAAGCAGTCTAAAGATCCTACCTAACTCAACTGGAATCCTGGTATTAATAAGGATGATTTTCAAATGTAGTTTTGTAGCAATTCAGATGTGTATAATCATACCAAGGTAAGATAATGTAGACAAATGGTGCTTTTTCATCAGACTGCTAGTTCTAAAAAAACGAATTCATAGTATAAGTACCCTTTAAAGGAGTATGTGTACTTATTCAGAAGTTATTTTTTATAATAATCTTTTAAAGTTAAGTAATTAAAGTAATCCAAAGCAAAACACTGAGCAGTCACTAAAAGAGTTTATAACAAAGAATGTTAATGGAAAAATGCAAGACAAAAATTATACAGAAGGTCTCATCAATACTATGTAAAAAATGTATCTGGAAAGAATATACCAAAGTGCTAACGATAGTTATCTCTGGATAGTGTGGCTTCCTTCTATCAACACAAATTTTCAAGATGATAATGAGCACGGAGAATTTTTAGAGTGGAAAAAAAAAATATTTAGAGCACTAAGAGAATCCTAAGGTTTATGTTAGTCACAGGATTCTTTTGTTTTGTAGTTTAAATTTAAGTTAGATACAGGAAAAACTAAAAACTTATCTAAGTTTTTTGTTGTTGTTGTTGTTCATAAGGATCAATAGATAGTTTGGAATTTGAAAGTTATTTGGCTTTTATATTTTTTCACAAATATAACTGAAATGAAAAATGCACCTACGTTTTATGGTTGTTATAATTTTAAGTCTCATGAAGCAAAATGCTAACAATCCCTCTTCTATTAACTTAAATATGGAGGGAAGATAGACCACATCAGAACACTGATTTGTAGTTTTAGTCATTACACTAAAGTTACACAATTACACTAGAAAAAAACAAAATTAAGCAATACTGGTATGTTCCTCTAACAGAAATACTCTATTCTAGCTACATTTACTCATAGCTTTTCCAGCTAATAATCATTCTCCTGTTCCATGTCAGCCATATTTTTCCATTATAAAATCAGAAAAATATATTGTAGAAAAGAATCTTGTTCATAGATGGAATAAAAATTACTTTTAGGAACCCAGCAAATCATATAACCCTAATCTAGTACATAGTAAAATATTATTGGAAAGATGGAAATATTATCAATACTATTTTCCAAATAATTCCAAAATGAGACTATTAAAGTATTCCAAAATGAGTAATTCCAACACAAAACTATTAAAAGTAAAGAGAATAACACCAGATACGTAGTATAACTATTAACTTCTTTCTTTCCATAAAAGTATCATTTCCCAAAATTACACTTAAAATACCTCTAAAACAAATCCATGTGATATTCCTCAAAGCCTTATTTATTTTTATTTATTTTTTTTAAATTTTTTTTTAACGTTTATTTATTTTTGAGACAGAGAGAGACAGAACATGAACAGGGGAGGGTCAGAGAGAGAGGGAGACACAGAATCTGAAACAGGCTCCAGGCTCTGAGCAGTCAGCACAGAGCCCGACGTGGGGCTCGAACTCACATACCGCAAGATCGTGACCTGAGCCAAAGTCGGACGCTTAACCGACTGAGCCACCCAGGCGCCCCAAAGCCTTATTTATTGATTGATCAAAACAAAAGTTGCTAAATACTGTCATTGGGGTCCAACCACTCCCAATTATTTTAATGTAAAATCAATACAACTATTATTATATTATAGAATTGTGCTTTACACTTTTCCTATAACATTTTATTTGTTTTATAGTTTCTCTTTGCTTAATGTTGCTTGCCTTTTTCAAGACTTCTTCGCCTAATAAACATATATTGTATGTTTTTGTACCTTGGGACAAGAGAAAAGAGCACAAAAAGCTAATGGTCAAAACAATTAGTCCCACTAAAAAAAAAAAAAAAACAAAACACAAAAAAACAATTAGTCCCACTAAATAAAGGATCATTTTGGGTGTACTGGAATGTGTTTTTATTTGAAAGGATCAATAAACTAGTAATTTTGCCTGTATGGAAGGTCTTATTTGCAACCAAATGGCTTTTAACTTAGAGACAGGTCTAGTGTTCTCATTATAGAGACTGTTAACCCAATAGAAGTTATTTTTATTTCTTGAGCTTGGAAAACTTTTATCTATGGTGGGGAGATGATAGCCTTAATGGAAATAAGTTACTCCAGCTGATGATGGCAACTAGAACAAAAAGGCATTCAAGATGATACTATAGGATGAATCTATATTCCGAGATTCAAAAATATCTGAAAACTGCTCCACCAAACAAAATAATTAACTAAAATAGAGATATGAGACTACATGGTTCTTTAGTCCATAAGGTATGACACTTACTAAACTCAATGTATTAATATATCTAAAAAAAACCCTACATATCAAAAGAGGGGTTTGGTCAGTTATAGAAGCAACAAGTAAATGAATGAAAAAGTATAATAATCACAGAGGCAAACATTTCCTGTGCTCATTCAAGTTACTTCTAAGGGAAAAAGAATCTTAGGTTAGCTAACTTGAACATTACTGGTTCTTTGGTAAGAATATTTTTGTGGTTGTGGAGACTTGCTCAAGCTATACTAGCTGAGAGGATTCTGATTCTAAAGATCTACTAACTCCCTTTGTTTGGATTCCATGCTTGCCCAAACAGCCTTTGAAAACCTTCCCACTTAGTGACCTGTCCATAGTAAGAGAATACTCTAAACAGACTGACTTAAAGATCTATATGTGCTGATATAGAATAATCTCCAAGATACTTATAAGTGATAAAAACAAGGTGCAGAGTGGAGTGTATAAAAAAAAAGTAGGCAGGTATGTGCGCATATATTCACATGCCCACTTCTATATGCAAAGTATATTTCTAAAGAGTTCAAAAAACTGGCAACAGGTATCCTTTGGGGAGAATTGATATATCAAGGGTCAGGTAGAGGGAGACTTACATGTATACTTTTATGTAAAAATGTTTGAGTTAAAAATAAAGAAACTAACATGGAGAAAAATGGTAAACTATGCATACTATAGTATAACAGATTATTATTCTTAAGACGGAGTGGAAAAAATTGAAAACACTGAATTTTAAAATACTCTTTTTTTTTTTTTTTTCTGTGAGAGAGAGAGAGAGAGAGAGAGAGCACAAGTGGGGGAGAGAGGCAGAGAGTGAGAAAGAGAGATAAACTCCATGCTCAGCATGGTGCCTGATGCAGGGCCCGATCCCACTACCCTGGGATCATGACCTGAGCCAAAATCAAGAGTTGGATGCCCAACCGACTGAGCCACCCAGATGTCCCGAAAATACTATTTCTTAAAAACAAACAAACAAACAAATTAAAAGATTTATGTATTTATTTTGAGAGAGACAGAGATAGTGAGAGTGGGGGAGGGGCAGAGAGAGAGGAAGAGAGAGAATCCCAAACAGACTCCACCCTCAGCACAGAGCTGGATGTGGGGCCAATCTCATGACTGTGAGACCATGACCTATGCCAAAATCAAGAGTTGGCTGCTTAACCGACTGAGCTACCCAGGCACCACCACCCCCTGCCCAAAATCTTAATCATATCTTTGTCTACTCATTGGTTTCCAACAGGAACTTGAACCTTGTCTTCCTTATGCACATAATTTTCATTATATAGTTAACTGATTATTAGGCAAGATAGACAATTATTAGAAAAATACTTAAAACTGATTCCAAACTCAAAATGATAAGCTTATTAAATCTTAGCTATCTCTATTCTTCAATGGAATGTGACAAAGAGCATCAAATTTTTCCATAGACATGAACAAACTATGCTTAAAATAAACCACATTAAGCATTTCTGTCTCTCAAACAATATTTCCTATTCTGTAAAAGTATAGCACAAATTTGTAATGCATTTTTATTATTCATAAAACAAGTAAAAACTTTTATTGTGTATTTTTGTGTCAAATACGAGCGTATACACTTTTCATATGGTATTTCCAATCCTCGCAATATTACAAAGTGGCATTAGGCTTATTTTAGACAAGAGGAAACTGATAGAGAAGTGAAAATGCTTTGCCTAAAGTCATGGAATTAACTGTTCGTACACAGCCAGATCTTAGACTAAGCCTGATTCTGAAGCCAGTATTCTGAACACATAATGATGCTTGCACTTGTTTATTAAAAAACAGTATTATGTATTATTAGTACAGAGATTTAAAGTTACATAATATATATTAATAAAAAGACAACTATTCCTAAGCTTTATTCCTATGATTGGTCTCTATTGTTTTTTCTACCAGGGCTTTACAACTGGTAGTACAGATTATCAGAATTTACATGCTCTTAGATTGGCCCATACTTTCTTTCTAAGTAACCCTATCATACTGTTTTCAATATAATGTATGTTGGGGTTTTCTCTCTCATTTGAGAGACACGTGGGTATATATAGTTAGAATATCCAGTATGGATTGAGCTCCACAGAATACTTGGCACAGGATAAGCATTGAAGAAATACTGGCTGATGTGAGGACTATAACCTAACTGTACAGTGGTAGGAACAGACTGTCATCACCCTAATCCAGAGTTAACTTTTGCATCACTAAAGGTGGGACGACCAGATATACTATGTCTCTTAATGTAATGCCATACAATATATACACATTACCTAGGATGAATTCTAGCCAAAAATATTTAACTTTGTCTCCATCAAGCTGGAGCTTGTAGAGCTAACTTCCAGTTTCCAGTAAACATAGCTAAATTCAACTAAGTAACACCATAAGGAAGCAACCTAATACAGAAGATGCAATATTCTCCTGGGCAACTTGCCCATCAACAAGTTAAAATTATGAAAAACTGTTCTAGAATAAAAGACTTGGTGGAAATAACTACATGCAACGAGTGGTCTTTGACTGGATCAAGGTTCATTATGGAACAGTTTAAGGATTGGGGAAATATGGATATGGACTGGGTATTAGTTAATATGAAAGAATTATTATTGGGGCGCCTGGGTGGCTCAGTCAGTTAAGCATCTGACTTTGGCTCAGGTCATGATCTCACGGTTCATGGGTTGAAGCTCCATGTCAGATCTGTGCTGACAGCTCAGAGCCTGGAGATTCTGCTCCACATTCTGTGTCTCCCTTTCTCTCTGCCCCTCCCCTATCGTGCTGTTGCACACGCTCTCTCTCTCTCTCTCAAAATATAAATAAACATTAAAAAAATTAACAAAATATTTCAGCTCATGACCTGAGCTGAAGTTAGATGCTCACTGACTGAGCCACCATGGTACGCCTATGTTATTGTTTTAAAGATGCATCCTGAAGTAAAAATAAACAAATAATTTTTTTAAAATTGGCTGAATGAATGCATGAATAAAAGAGAGAAGTCTGGGCTGGAGATATAGGTTTGAGTGTCAATAGCATATATGGTAAGTAAAATGAAGAGAATAGATGAGATAATCTGGGAAGATGTAATATAAGGCAAGACAGACAGGTGTGAACCAAGGGGATGATCAACATTTCAAAGATAAGACATAGAACCATCAAATTGGAAAAGAGCAGCTGGAGAAGAAGACCATAAGGAAAATAGTGTTTCAGAAGCTTGTGGAGGAGAGAGCATCAAGAAAAAGTAAAACAATTGATAATGTCAAATCCTAGTGAGAGATCAAGGTGAATAAAGACTGCAAAGAAGCTAACAAATAACAAATAGAAGGTCAGTAATGACCTGATTGAGAGGAGTTTCAGTAGAGGGACTGGAGCAGAAGTCAGAGGAGTGAACTGTACTTGAAGTGGAGACATCACTCCTCTTTCAAAGAAGTTTGGAGTTTCTCAGAAAGATGAGAACCTGTACAAACAATACACATTGTTCAGATAATGAAATTCCTAGTGATTGGTACTAATATGCAGTAACAGATAAGTGAAAGAATATAAAGAACAGGAGGTGATGGTAGAGTTGTAAAATAAAGCATTTCTCTTTATATTCCTCATGTAATGCCTACATAAAATAAATATCTTCTATTACATTTACAATATTCTGTAAATTCAATGTAACTACAGTTTGGTTTTTCCTACTCTTCCCTTAAATAAAGATGACATTACAACCTTATACAGATTATTTCACTGTATGAAATGGATTGATTCCCTTAAAAATTGGATGTAAAATACATTTTTACAAATCAAATAATTAAGTGAATTGGAAAATTATCTATTTGTATTCTAAGCTTAATTATCCTTAGGCTGCAATCTGATTTCATTTATGTCATATTTTTATAATGTTAATAATAAAATAACTTGGTTTGATTTTACAACATATATTCCTTGGTCCCTAATTCTAATCTTATGCGTATATAGGAGATATGCAGGAAAGGTATTATTAACCCTATGTGACCCAAAACCGTTCTCTCTGCTATAAGGGCATTCTGTTTAGAAAAATACACAATTTGGGGGTACATGGGTGGCTCAGTTGGTTGAGCATCTAACTCCTGATTTCAGTTCAGGTCATGATACCAGGGTCGTGGGATCAAGCCCCATGTAGGGCTCCATGCTGAGTGTGGAATCTCCTTGAGATTCTCTCTCTCTCCCTCTGCTCCTCTCCTCCGTGCACTCTCTCTTTCTCTCTAAAAGAAAACACATGATTTTCCCCTTGGAGGGATACTGTGTATCCGGAAAAGTTCTAGAACAGTCCCAAAGCTGTTCAGTGTTTTTTTTTTTTTTTTTTTAATGTTTATTTATTTATTTTGGGAGAGAGAGTGAGCACAAGCAGGAGAGGGCAGAGAGAGAGGGAGAGAAAGAATCCCAAGCAGGTTCTGCACTATTAGCTCAGAGCCTGACGTGAGGATTGATCCCATGAACCGTAAGATCATGACCTGAGCCAAAATCAAGAGTTGGTGCTTAACTGGCTGAGCCACCCAGGCATCCCCAGTGTTCTTAATTAATACATTGAAGAACCTTGGTCTTTTACATTTTTAAGCTCAGCCCAAGTTTCATAACAGTCCTTAAATAAAATAACAGCTTAAAAAAATCAGTATATTATATAATAAAATTGTATGTTCTTGTCCTTTGTTAAAAAACTGAGTAAAATATTTTATATTTCTTTCTTATAAAGCAATTACTTTTCATGAAACTCAGTTGACTTTGAAGAAAAAAGTGCACTCTAACTCTAATACAAAGAAATATTACATTATTTTTTTGTAGTTTTAATTACCCAATACTGTATCCAAAAAAGTTCAGACTGGGAGTTTTCTTAAAGTGGGTCAGACCTATACTATACTACATAAATAATAATAGCTAATAATTTTTAAGTACTTCTGCACACCACTTCTGATGATGAGTACCTTAAGAGTTATTGCACTTAATAGTTAACTAAGTACTATTTAAATCATCATTCTCATTTTACATATGAGGAAAGAGATTAAATCTTACTATATCCAAACTAGTGTAGATTTTAAAGACATGCTATCTCCTAATCTGCTGAATTTTAATCACATATAAAACAATAATAATCAAAATCAAGTCTAAAAATTTGATTTAAGAGCTATGCTCTAGTAAATTTATAGGAAAAGTGGAGACGCTATGTGAAAATAAAAATAAACACCAGTTTCACAACAATGTGAATATATTTAACACTACTGAGTAGTACACTTAAAAATTGTTAAGAAGATAAACTTATGTTATATGCTTTTTTTTACCACAATTAAAAAAAATTAGCTTTGTTAGAAAGATATTAGAAACACTTTTTACTGTAATATTTCTCACAATAGCTGTTTCTTGCTTATTCACAGTTTGGCACATTTAGTATTATTCCTTCAATTATTAAAGCATGGATATTATTTTTCTATAGTTTATGAATTAAAATCTATATGTGCTTTATAAATACACATTGTAAGATGATACAAATATAATACTGAATTGAATTCCCACCTCCAAACATAAATTTCTAAATTCTCTCTGATGATACAATTTTTATATTCAGAAAAAAATTTAAAAATTGAGATTGACATTAAATATAGTAACCATGGCAATAAGAAGAGATCTGAAACATGGGTTTTACATCTAAGAATCCACTCAATATATAGCAGCTTATTTACTTCACAATTATATTTCAAGTTGTCTGTTTGGAAAAAAGGGAGTCTGTAAATTGGTCGGTTGTTTTTTATATGTAGAGGCAATCCAAGACAGTCTACCAAAGTCTTTAGTCTACTTTATATCCAAAGGCCCTCTGGAAAGAAAAGTGAAATGATCTGGGATCCTATAAATGTTAAGAGAAATAAGTAGAAATATATTGAGATGTGCAGAGTTGTAAAGACCCTTTGCCATACTCTTTCATAGCTCAGAACAATAACAAAAAAATGTTACTGTTGAATCTAGCCTTCACTGGCAGAGACATTTTATTTTATTTTTGGGGGGAGGGGGGCATTTTAATTATTTACATAATCCATAACAAATCTTAAATCATATAAAGCTACATGTAGACAATACATAAAATGACTAACTGAGATTTCACTCAGGAGGTTTAAAAATATTAAACAAATAAAAACTTGTGTTGATTATGTTGTAGTTCATTCACAAACAGTTTTCTCACCTGCGTGGCCTAGTCCTTGGGGACATCATTTCATTCCCAAGTATGTGGTACCGTCTTGCTTCATGCAACAACTGATAACACTCAGGAGAATTCTGGATCAATTGGTCCACCTCAACTGTTTGGACAAAGTAGTTGGGATGCAACAGAGGGAGTCTCACGTGTGTCAGGAGCTCATGTAACAGTGGTCTTCTCAGATCAACAGCACGATAGACCCAACGCATGACGGCTTCAAAAACCATCTCCTCTTTACCAATAACAAGTTCATCACTACAAATATAATCAATAAGTTCATCTTTATCAAGCTCAAGAAATTCTTCATGCTGGGACACATCCTCAAAAGTCTGTAATGCAAAATTCTTGCATTTTGTGAAGAGTGTTTTGAGGGAATGCGTATCAGCAAAGCGCTGGATTCCTAAGCAGTTACAAGGATCAAGTTGCTCCTCTAAGAACTTGGCACATGCATCACGGAGAACACTAATCTGAAAGAGGCTTGATGTTTCAAAGAGATATTGTACATTCTCTGTAGTGATCTTTACTTTTCCAGTATAAACATACTGCAAAAAACATTCCATGGCTTCAGCTAAAATACCATTAATCTCAACCAACATTTCTCTGCTTTCTCTGTGGTCGTTACAAAACATAGCTCTGAAATAGCTACTGCAGGCTGAGAGAACAGCTCTATGGCAAGGAAATTCTTTGCCTTCCACACAAATGATAACATCTGTGAATAAGCGGCTGTCTCGGAATTCATTGAATATCTGGAGTATGTTTTCAGCATGGGATGATCCTGAAGAGAAGTCAAAAAACTCACGGCCTGTCAGAGATTTAGGGTCCATTTCAAAAACTTTACGTTTAGTAGCTGGGGAATCACGCACCCCAAGATCCTCTCTGTTTAGTCTTCGTCCCAATATTAGTACCATTGTTACATCAGTTGACTATATAATTGTTGAGAAATGACTGTTAAGTATCTTCTTTATATGGCTACAAGTAAAAAAAAATGAAAACATTTCAATATATAAACAGCACTCCACATAGTTTCATTTTGATGTAAACACTACGACAAAATCACATGATATATCTTATACAGGACATAGAGTATGATCTCATTTCAATTAAAATTGCTAAATAAAAATTTGCATTATGGGTACAATTTGCAATAGTATTCCTTAAACCCATCCCCTCTAAAAGTATTATGCAGTTTGTGAATTACTAATAACCTCTGTCTCCCCTATTACACAGATGGGTTCCATCTACTTACTGTAGAGTTAAGAAGGAATGCTGCAAGACAAAGAATTGGACTACATTCAGAATCCTAATATAAATGTTTTATTATCTTAATATATAGTATTGCTAGAGGGGAATTCAGCTGTATCTGCCAATGGCCTTTAAAAAGATGTATACTGGGGCATCTGGCTGGTAAGGTGGTAGAGCATGCAACTCTGGGTCTCAGGGTTGTAAGTTCAAGTACCACATTGGGTGTAGAGATTACTTAAAAGAAAAAAAAAAGGAAACTGTCTGACCATCAAGTCCCTTTCTAGCAATCTGTTCTAAAGAAATAATCAGGAATATGTGGAAAGATTTATTTACAGGGATGTTCAATGATGTATTAATAGAAAATACTTAAAACAATCTAAATGTCCTACAATAGGAGATTAGTTAAACCACAGTACATCTTAAGGATGGAAGACAGTCTACGCAGCCATTTAAAATTATGTAGACTAGGGATGCCTGGGTGGCTCAGTCAGCTGAGTGTCTGATTCTTGGTTTGGGCTCTGCTCATGACCTCACAGTTTGTGGGTTTGAGCCCTGTGCGGGGCTCTGCACTGACAATACAGAGCCTGCTTGGGATCCTCACTCTCTGCTCCTCCTCCACTTGCATGTGTTCTCTCTCTCTCTCAAAATAAATAAGTAAACCTAAAAAACTTTAAAAAATAAAATTATGTAGACTATTTAACAATACGGGCAAGTATTTATTAGGTAGTATGTGGAAAGCAGATCATAAAATATATGCTAAAAAACAGAAAAAAATTATGTATCAGTGGTCTCAGGGAAAGAAAAAAGGAGACACATATGCCAAAAATGGTAAGCAATTTATTTATCTTCTGTTTTTTTCTATTTCCCCCAATTTCAACTATAAATATGTAGTATTTTGTTTTCAGATTTTTATATTTTATTTTTTATTTTTTTAATGTTTTTATTTATTTTTCAGACAAAGAGAGACAGAGCATGAGCAGGGGAGGGGCAGAGAGAGAGGGAGACACAGAATCTGAAGCAGGCTCCAGGCTCTGAGCTGTCAGCGCAGAGCCTGACGCAGGGCTCGAACTCACGGACTGTGAGATCATGACCTGAGCTGAAGTCAGATGCTTAACCAACTGAGCCACCCAGGAACCCCTGTTTTCAGATTTTTAAAACACATGTATCTATGCCCTTCTCTCTTTTGCTAGTAAGAAACATCCCTAAACTTCTCTCAGAAATGACTATGAATAGGTAAACTAATGGATGGATTGAGGCAGGGGGCTGTAGCTATCAATTCTTTTAAATTTTGATTTTTAAGGTGGTTCTTCTACTGCTACTTTTTTTCACATCTCCATAAGTTAATATGTGATCCAAAATGTATTTGTAATTGGCCTAAGAGCACTCAGAATAACTCTCAACTATTCCCATGCCCTCATAATCTCATACAGAATTCTTTTTCTTCTTTTTTTTCTTTTTTTTTTGAGAGAGAGCAGGCTCAAGTGGAGGGGAGGGGCAGAGGGAGGGAGCGGGGGGGGGGGGGGAGAGAGAGAGAGAGAGAGAGCGCGAGGGAGAGAGGGAGAGAGACAGGGAGACAGAGAGAGAGAGAGAGAGAGAGAGAGAGAGAGAGAGAGAGAAAGAATCCTAGGCAGGCTACTCACTCAGCATGGAGCCTGACATAGGACTCAATACCTCGACCCTGGGATCATGATCTGAGCCTAAATCAAGATGCAGACGCTCAACTGAATGAGCCACCCAGGCACCCCATCATACAGAATTCCTTCTAATGGTCCCAGCTTATTTCTGAAATATTTCAACAGTCAGACATCCAGACCTAACTATGGCATCATAAAGAAGGCCTAAGAACATCAGAGATAACCCCCAAAATGAAATGCCATCCTACATTCACAAGCCACAAATAAAGTCGAGACTTGAGATTTAACAATCTTAATTTAGGACTGTATTTTATATACCCCATCACGTATTAAATTGTACCCCATTTTTAAAATCATGTGACATAACCAAGAAAATATGAAATATCAAAATCAAGAAGCAACTCACCTATTCCATTCTTTTTCATATTCTTATTCTATTTGCTTTCTTTTCTCCATCACTCTAATGACCCACATATCCTAGTTACAATATTCACTAGATGCTTCCAACTTTCATCAACTCGCTCACTGAGTTTATTTAATTCTGTCAGTTCCATGTCTATTATCATCAACAAATACTGTGTGCCCACCTTTGTCAGGATACTGTGCTACACCTATGGTTTTCAAAGATCTAAAGGTATTACTAGATATTGCTGTTGAAGTTTTTATTTTAAATATAGTTGAGACAACACATATTCACACAAAGATAAATAATAAGGGAGCATAGGCAATATGATGCCACACTGGTACAGATAGCACAGTTCCCACTTACAATGGGAATGTTTTTTACCTCTTCATATAAATTAGCATTTAATCTTCCTGAAGTCCAGATGATAGAGTTTTCCCTGGGCAGATGTATGCCAGGCTATTCTGATTGTTAGGAAAAAGTACCTGGTTGTAACAACATTTGAAGGACACCTAAACGTTTGCATGTACAGAATCTTTTCTTTCTTTTTTTTTTTTTAAATTTTTTTTTTTTAACGTTTATTTTTGAGACAGAGATAGACAGAGCATGAACAGGGGAGGGGCAGAGAGAGAGGGAGACACAGAATCTGAAAGGGGCCCCAGGCTCTGAGCTGTCAGCACAGAGCCCGACGCGGGGCTCGAACTCACGGACCGTGAGATCATGACCTGAGCCGAAGTCGGACGCTTAACCAACTGAGCCACCCAGGCGCCCCAAGTACAGAATCTTTTCAAAACACTCCTCTCTTCATCTCCCAATTTTGCAGGGAAAGTCAGAAAAAATTCAAGCAATTTTATCAGTCAAATGGAATAAAGATGTGAGTAACTATTTTCATTTGGGATCAGCAGGTGGGGATTCAGAGGCAGTAAGCTGATAGGGAAATCCATGCTGTGTTCATGTAGATTGTGTGGATTTTAAAAGTCATAAAACAACTGAAGAAGGACCATTTTGGTCCCCTCTAAGAATTCTGGCAAAAACTGAGGAAGTTCTTGGAACTCTATCAGGTTAGGCTGTAGGAACAAGTAAGAGCCAAACCTGTGTAATAATGGTCTATTAACTGGTTTGACAATACCACAGGAGCTATATTTCTTTGTATGCATTAAAAAAGAAAACAGAACAACAACACTAATCTTTTTTTTAAACTGCTTGCCATGTGCCTGGCACTTTCTAAATTCTTCATACAGATTTAATGTAATCCTCCTAACAACCCTATGAGGTTGTTATTACAATTAGCAAAAAGTTGTTTCATAGCCTTAGGACTTTATATACAGGATTGAGACAGATTTTTCTAAATAGGCAAGAGCTTTTTACAAAGTAAGTGAAAGACTGATAGGGATAAACTTTACCCTCACTTCTAAGTTAAAAAACAAACAAACAAACAAAATTTTAAGTATTCAAATATACATGCAATTTATTTTCTGTGTAACAAAGTTTGTAATGTAATGAAACAGTTATAGCCATAGAAACTGATGTAGAAGGCCTACTTTAAAAAAAAAAAATTTTTTTTTTAACGTTTATTTATTTTTGAGACAGAGAGAGACAGAGCATGAACAGGGAAGGAGCAGAGAGAGAGGGAGACACAGAATCTGAAACAGGCGCCCGACACGGGGCTCGAACTCACGGACCGTAAGATCATGACCTGAGCTGAAGTCGGACGCTTAACCGACCAAGCCACCCAGGCACCCCTAGAAGGCCTACTTAAATAAACAAGTAAAAATAAACCTGAGAGAATGTTTATGACTAACTGGTTTTTGGAGCAATGTCAAATACCAGATATTTAGTCAGTAAAATTAGCTTTTCTTAAATTTGAGAGAATATTAGTTTACCCACATGTTATAGTCCAAGAAAGCTAGCTTTTGAACTGAAATCTCATTATGCTTTGGAGGTTTCAGGTAACAGATTTGCCTAAGAATAAAATCTTCATTTTGTTAATTCTAATACCTAAATGAATAAAATTACATAGGCTTAAAATATTTTATTATCAGTTTTAAAATGTATAATCAAGAACCAAAAAAACAGGGAGAGGTTTCTTCTATCTCTTTTGAGACTTTCCTGACTAGAGAGTTCACGTTTGCCTCCCTGCAGGTCACACAACTTCTTGGGTTATGGCTGCCCACGCATGTGTGTGCCATCCACGAACCCATGTACATATACATGGGTTAAAGTTGAAAAATTCACTTATAATACATATAGTCACTTCCAAATGGACAGTAGCACATATCTCGAATATGCTTTTAATCTGAAGTTATCTCAGTATTGGTTCAATACACAGAAACCTATCTCCCATAGATGAGAGATCACTACTGTGCCTGAATGCCAACTTTTTGTTGTTGAAATTGAAAAAAGTTCAAAGCATGTAATATCACAAGTGATAACCATTCAATTATGATAAACATAAATACGATATGGAATATAACTTATTTTAATCTTAATGCTTTACCAAGTTAAAGCTTCCCAAATCAAAAATTTGTCTATAAATTTGCTTACTTAGTTTAAATTCTTATTGCATTTCAGATTCAAAAAATTCACAAACTATTGTTTTTGACTGGTGATATAAGGACTGGCATCAGCGACAACAAAAATCTTGGACTTTATGCCTTTTGTGTTCTACATTTTTGTTCTCTCAATCTTTAAATGAATACAAAAACAATGCAACAGAATGCAAACAAAATGCAAAACAAAATAACACACTGTAAGAACTAAGAATTTCCTTCTGGCTAAAAGGGACAAGTAAGAAAAATGAAAAGATACTCTGTTTTCTGTATCTAGTAATCATATTGTATCTGGTATTTGTTAACTGGTATCTGTATCTGATAAATTTAGGGATAGTAGATTGAGTGAGTTAAGTATTAATATAAGGCTGATGTTACAGGAGTTAAGAAGGGTTTGTTTTCTTATGCTATTTTCTGCCTCTTATTCTTATAGCTGGTTCCTTGACTGTTGACTGACAAGAGGTCTTCCACTGCTTTCACCCAAGGTAAAACTGAAAATCCCGTATTAGAACAGCTATAAAATCACCTGCTATTACAAAGTATTCAGCAGCAAAAAGATACTTGTTTACTGCTTTGTATTTAAGAGAGACTATCTCATAGATCTGAGCTGTTTGCTTCCAAGAAGCTTTGGCCTGGCTTTTTGCACATCTTCACTTTCTCTAGACTTTCTGAGAAAGTCTCCCATTAACCAGTCTGCACAACACAAAATATAAATTCTTCCTATTGATGACAGGGTAAATAATTTACACAGGGGTCTTAGAAATATGAGATGCATTTCAACTTTTTTTTTTTTTTTTTTTTTTATTTATTTTTTTTTGGGAGAGAGAGAGACAGAGCATGAACGGGGGAGGGGCAGAGAGAGAGGGAGACACAGAATCGGAAACAGGCTCCAGGCTCCGAGCCATCAGCCCAGAGCCTGACGCGGGGCTCGAACTCACGGACCGCGAGATCGTGACCTGGCTGAAGTCGGACGCTTAACCGACTGCGCCACCCAGGCGCCCCTGAGATGCATTTCAAAGTGAATCTTTCGGGCTTCCAGGTATGCTTCAACAGCTTTTGTTTTCCCATTTTACACAAAGTGTTTTATTTTAACTAGTAATGGTTAAAAATGTAAAGTTACGTTTAATCACATCTCAAAGTAGAGTATCTACTATAGGTTCAAGATTTATAATAAGTGATATAATAAATGAATTCATACACAATCAAGCAAACAAAACATAAATTACAGATTTAATTCTAAAAACTGAGCAAATATCAAAGCATCATCATTCCTTTCAGGAAAGAGCAAGCAACTAAATAAGCATTGCAGGGCACCTGGGCGGCTCAGTCAGTTGAGCGTCTGACTTCTGCTCAGGTCATGATCTCACGGTTAGTGAGTTCGAGCCCCACGTGGGGCTCACTGCTGTTGGGGCGGAGCCTGCTTTGGATCTTCTGCCCCACCCCCACCCCCCTGTCCCTCCCCAGCTCACATGCTTTCTTTCTCAAAAATAAACATTAGAAAAAAAATAAGCATCTCTAGATAAAATAAGAGGGGAAGATGTTTGTTCCAAAGGAATATAATGACAGGAAGTTTTATCTAGATAAAGGTAGTGAATACAAGGGTGATCAGACTGTCAAGTCAGCAACTGACTGCCAGAGTCACATGATTTGTCTAGAAAAGCTAGATCCCTTTCTTTCTCTCCCTCATTTCTTCAGGATCTTTATTCCTGATGCTACACTTGAGAGACTTTTCTTAACATAAAGATTCTTCTGGTTAAAGGTACTCTAGCATTGGGGCACTTGGGTGGCTTAGTCGGTTAAGAGCCCAACTCTTGGTTTCAGCTCAGGTCCCGATCTCAGGGTTCATAAGTTCAAGTCCCATGTTGGGTTTCATGCTGGTGATGCAGAGCCTGCTTAGGATTCTCTCTCACTTCTTCTCTCCCTGCTCCTCCCCTGCTCACTCTCTCACACTCTCTCAAAATAAATAAATAAACTTAAAAAGAAAAATAACTAAAGGTACTTTAGGGTTTTATTTCCAACTGTAGAACTCATGCATGTTGTAGACCTAGCTCCTGATTGCTAGGTAGATTTAAAATTATGTTTTTGGCCTATGTCACAGAAACATGAGGGGAGATAACTTATTTTAGTATTTGTAAGACTAGAGAAAAATTAGAAGAGGGGCTAAGGATATCAAGGAGGAGCTGAAACAAGTAGATAAATATTTGTTAACAGAAATGACTGTGACACTGTCTTCCTTTGATCTTGAGACTAGATATAATTTGTTCCCCATTACTCTGATTGGCCCAAGTAGTCCCTGGTTAAAGAAAGAAAAATGGTTTAGATTATCTAATAGCAATGTTTAGGAGTTTATAAATACTATAAATATAATACCTTTTGAGCATTTGCTTGATCAAAGCCCCGGTAAAAATACTTGTGTTATTTTAATTTCCACACCTAAAATAAACAGAGAACAGCAATTTATAAATAAGATACTAATCACATCATGCATAGTTGGCATTATTTACAAATATATTGAGGGGTGCCTGGGTGGCTCAGTTGGTTGAACATCCGACTTGGGCTCAGGTCATGATCTCACCGCTTGTGGGTTCGAGCCCTGTGTTGGGCTCTGTGCTGACAGCTCAGAGCCTGGAGCCTGTTTCGGATTCTGTGTCCCGCTCTCTCTCTGCCCCTCCCTCGCTCATGCTCTGTCTCTCTCTCTCTCTCTCAAGAATAAATAAAACATTAAAAAAAATTTTAAAAAAATATATTGAAACAGTTTTAGATTTCAGTTTCTGACTTTCGCACAGTTTAAAAGTTTTGCATAGAAAGTCATTACTGAATAACAATTCCCTAAAACAAATTAATAATTTTGTGCTATTTTACATCTGCATTAGTTTCCTTATTTATCAGCTTCCTTACTTGACAATATTATCTTGGAGTAAAGTTTCTTGAAAGATGAGTAAACAAATATTTGTGTCAACAGCAAGCTAACTGGTGGCACTGAGATGACAAAAATATATATCCTGTGATAATTCTGCAAGGGATATTTGAAGACTGTCTGGTAATTGATGTTTCATCTGAGTTTGGGGCCAGTAAATAATAGAGTTGGTCTATCAGTATTAGAAAAATTGACAGTTTAGGGGTACCTGAATGGCTTAGTCAGTTGAGTATCTGACTTCAGCTCAGGTCATGATTTCAAGGTTCATGAGTTTGAGCCCCGTGTCAGGCTCTGTGCTGACAGCTCGGAGCCTGGAGCCTGCTTCGGATTCTGTGTCTCCCTCGCTCTCTGCCCCTCCCCCCCTTGTGCTCTGTCTCCCTGTCTCTAAGATAAATTAACATTAAAAAAATTTTTTTAAAAACCCAAAAATTGACAGTTTAGTCATTATGTAATATAAAACTATGGCATCAATTTGAGAAAATCAGAAAATTTCTGGTAATTCAGGAAAAAAATTTTAGTTTTTAATCCTTAGTTATCTAGATTATCCATATAGAAACTCAAATAATTATTTTAAAATCTTTTAATACAGAAATACATATTTTTTCTGCTTTGTTAAACCTTATAAACTTAGTACCTGTGGAAACCAACTAATTCAGCACAATTCTTTTTTTTTTTTTTTTTTTTTTTTGTGGAAGTGAGGGAGGAGAGGAATTTTCTCTTAAGAGAAAATACTAGAACCTTGAACTGTGCATGGAATAGCAATATTATTTAAACACAAGTGGTTCTGGTGTCTTGCCCAGGTATCTACAAACAGAACTTGTAAAGTCTTAACAACTTTAGGCAAATAACAAAAGTTGATCATGAAAATGAAGAAATGGACTGTTGATTTATACACACACACACACACACACACACACATACCTGATTATGTTGTGATTGTGAAGTGAATGTTATTTTGAAGTTTCCTTACTCCCAGAAGTTAGTCTAACTTGTATGTACCCTTGGTAAAAAATATTTCAACTTGGTCAAATTAGGGGATCATTAATCCTAGCTAAGTTAAGTGTTTCTTCCCAATGGACAATAAGATCCTGAGCCAATGTTGGGATTTGGGTCAAATGGAGAAAGGTTTCTGAGCGCTTACTCTCTGTCTGGCACTTGAGTTGCAAATACTGAATTGAGATCCAGTTTAAGACTCTGCAGGGTTGTGGTCCCTGGCTGGCTCAGTCAGTACAGCATGTGACTCTGGATCTCGGGGTTGTGAATTTGAACTCCACATTGGGTGTAGAGATTACTTTAATTAACTAATTAATTAATTAAAACAACAACAAAAAAGAACTCTAAGACTAACATTAAAATAGATTCAAATTTTCAGTGTTTCACCAGCAGAAAACACAGGTACAAATTGGAATAGATTTTTCTCATGACTGATCTGGTCTACAATTATTACCTTAAGGAGTAGAATCACAAGGCAATTCACTAGGGCATTTTGAGCAGAGTTTTAAAGTAATACTTACCACCCTAATAAGTAAGGGCAAGGGACAGAGGAGGCCAATGTAAAGTCGAGAGGAGCTACAATATCACAGTTGATCTACACTGTAGCTATGCTGCAACCAAGCTTAATTTTCCTTTAGAATTCAGGAATCCTATACAAAGAAAGAAATTACTATCAGTCTTAAAGATAGTGTGGATTAATGAGGAGCTTTAAAGACTAATAAATACCAAATAGTAAAGGAAACCAATATTTTCACTAATGTGGTCTCTACAACTAGCAGTACTGACTTGCCACATACTATGCTCTACACTACTCCATTTTCTCAAATTTAACTTTGAGTGAAGAAAAACACAGCAGAGACAACCAGAAGACTAAAAAGAAGAGGTTTATCTTTAAAGATATATAAAGTTACAAAGTAAATCCAAAGAAGGAAAGCTTAGCACAAAAACAAACACTCAGATCAATGGAACAGAATAGAGAACCCAAAAATGGACCCACAAACGTATGGCCAACTAATCCTTGGCAAAGCAGGAAAGAATATCCAATGGAATAAAGACAGTCTCTTCAGCAAGTGGTGCTGGGAAAACTGGACAGCCACATGCAGAAGAATGAACCTGGACCACTTTCTTACACCATACACAAAAATAAACTCAAAATGGATGGAAGACCTAAATGTAACACAGGAAGCCATCAAAATCCTCGAGGAGAAAGCAGGCAAAAACCTCTTTAAAATGTTTTTTTTTTTTTTCAACGTTTTTTATTTATTTTGGGGACAGAGAGAGACAGAGCATGAACAGGGGAGGGGCAGAGAGAGAGGGAGACACAGAATCAGAAACAGGCTCCAGGCTCCGAGCCATCAGCCCAGAGCCTGACGCGGGGCTCGAACTCATGGACCACGAGATCGTGACCTGGCTGAAGTCAGACGCTTAACCGACTGCGCCACCCAGGCGCCCCGCAAAAACCTCTTTGACCTTCGCCATGGCAACTTCTTACTCAATACAGCTCTGGAGGCAAGGGAAACAAAAGCAAAAATAAAAAGCTTCTGAACAGCGAAGGAAACAATCAGCAAAACTAAAAGGCAACCGATGTAATGGGAGAAGATATTTGCAAACGACATATCAGATATAGGATTAGTATCCAAAATCTATAGAGAACTTATCAAATTCAACACCCAAAAAACAAATAATCCAGTGAAGAAATGGGCAAGACATGAATAGACACTTCTCCAAAGAAGACATCCAGATAGCCAACTGACACCTGAAAAAAATGCTCAACATCACTCATCATCAGGGAAATACAAATCAAAGCCACAATGAACTACCACCTCACACCTGTCAGAATGGCTAACATTAACAACTCAGGCAACCACAGATGTTGGCGAGGATGTGGAGAAAGAGGATCTCTTTTGCACTGCTGGTGGGAATGCAAACTGGTGCAGCCACTCTGGAAAACAGTATGAAAGTTCCTAAAAAATTAAAAATAGAACTATCCTAGGACCCTGCAATTGCACTACTAAGTATTTATCCAAGGGATACAGGTGTGCTGTTTTGAAGGGGCACATGCACCCCAATGTTTATAGCAGAACTATCAACAATAACCAAAGTATGGAAAGAGCCCAAATGTCCATCAGTGGATGGATGGATAAAGATGTGGTATATACATACAATGGAGTATTACTCGGCAATCAAAAAGAATGAAATCTTGCCATATGCAACTACGTGGATGGAACTAGAGGGTATTATGCTAAGCAAGATTAGTCAGAGAAAGACAAATATCATATGACTTCACTTATATGAGGACTTTAAGATACAAAACAGATGAACATAAGGGAAGCAAAACAAAAATAATACAAAAACAGGGAGGGGCACAAAACATAAAAGACTCTTAAATATAGAGAACAAACAGGGTTGTTGGAGGGGGATAGGCTAAATGGATAAGGGGCATTAAGGAATCTACTCCTGAAATTATTGTTGCACTATATACTAACTTGGATGTAAATTTAAAAATAAAAAATTATTAAAAAAAAAAAAAAAAAGAAGGAAAGCCAGAAAAGTGCAACATAGTAAATCCATTATTTAAAAATGACTAGAGGGACACCTAGGTGGCTCAGTCAGCTAAGTGTCAGACTCTTGATTTTTGCTCAGGTCATGATCTCCCTGTTTGTGGCTTTGGGTCTGCCTGGGACTCTCTCTATCTCTCTCTCTCTCTGCCCACCCCCCACTCCTGTGTGCTCTCCCTCTCTTTCTCTCCAAATAAATAAACTTAAAAAAAACCAACCGTATACTTTTTATAAATTTCAAATATTTTCACCCTATTTTCTTAAAAGCTTATTTATTTGAACCATTCTATTTAATGACTTGTTAAAAACTATAAATTTACACTCTTGAAATTTTAATTTAAAGCTTTACTCTTGGAGCAGTGAGTGGTTCCTAAACCAAGTTTTACAAATCCAGTATTTAAAGCCCAGTCTTAAAAATATTATTTTTTCTTTCTTTTTTTTTCCTCTGAAAGGAGGATAAAGGGTTTATTTTACATAACTGAATGAAAAATAATTCAAGAAATAGTAAATAAACAATATATTATTTTCAACATTTCTAATTTCTTTTTTATTCTTTTAAAGTTTATTTATTTATTTATTTGTTAAAGTGTATTTATTTGAGAGAGACAGGAAGAGAGAAAGAACCCCAAGCAGGCTGTACATCCAGTACAGAGCCCCACACAGGCCTCAAACTCCAAAACTGTGAGATCACGTCCTGAGCCAAAATCAAGCGTCAGACGCTTAATTGACTGAGCCACACATGCGCCCCTTAAAGTTTATTTATTTATTTTGAGAGAGAGAGAGTGCATGCAAGTGGGAGAGGGGCAGAGAGAGAGGGAGAGAGAAAGAGAATCTTAAGCAGGCTCCGTGCCATCAGTTCAGAGCCCGATGCAGGGCTTGAACACAGAAATCATGAGATCATGACATGAGTCAAAATCAAGAGCTGAAGCCTAACCAACTGAGACACCCAGGTACCCCTAGCATTTCTAATTTCTTAATGGAACCACCAAGAACATATTTACCCACCATAAGACACCAGAAACCAACTAACACTTAAATTTCTTTCTCTAGGTTTATAGCAATTAGGGATTATCCCTTGTTGACTAGAATTCAAATGGTCAATATGTTCTGACTTTGATTAATGAGAGAAAAAAAGTAAGAGGTATCTAATGATGAAAACTTTAGCAGTGCTTAATGTGTCAGACTTGACAATATAGTTCTATAATTAAAAAAGAATACCCTCTTCTCTCAAATCACAGAACAAAAAAATCAGATTTCTCCATTCAGTGTTTTTCTCCCTTGCCTTGAAACTTTTGGTTACTAATATTTCCCAACCCACAAAGGAAAAAAAAAAATGCTAATTATCAAACATCACACCTAGGGTGCCTGGGTGGCTCAGGCCTTTAAGTGTCCAACTTTGACTCAGGTCATGATCTCACAGTTCATGAGTTCCAGTTTATATATATATACGTAGGTGTATATATATACATATATAAATATGTATATGTGTATATATGTGTATATATATATATACGTATGCGTATATATATATATACGTATGCATACATATACTTATATATGTATATATATATACGCATACGTATATATATATATGTAAAATCACACCGGCTATCAAGCTGCCTTATTGAGCCTACTCATGCTTCTCACTAGACTTAACATGTAAACTTAATGTCATTTGGTTTTATGCTAACATGTTTCTTTTAGGTATTTAATGCATGATTTTATTTTAAAATCAAATTAAATCTGCAAGGACCCTACCTGCTGCTCTGCCACTCAAACAGGTTTGAGATCCAGTATTTCAAGCAACTTCTCTGTGTATAAAAGTACTTGTAAGTTAGTGACTTTTATTTACCTTAGTGGTGACACAAATTATTTACAGAATAAGTTTTAGAAACTATTGAGTACAAAGCCTAATCACTTTTAAACATCAAGTTGCTAGACTTTAGGATGTGCCAAATGCTGAAAAATTATAAGCCCTTGGGTGATGAATTTACAGTGACAAACCCATCAATTAAAGTTAGTTCAGCTATTGTGTTTTTTGTTTATTTTTAACTTTATTTACTTTGAGAGAGAGCATGAGAGTAGGGGAGGGGTAGAGAGAGAGAGAGAGAGAGAGAGAGAGAGAGAATCCCAAGCAGGTCTCCTGCTGTCAGCACAGAGCTCTATGGGGGGGGGGGGGGTGTCTAACTCATGAACCATGAGATCATGACCCGAGCTAAAAGCAAGAGTCAGACACTTAACTGACTGAGCCACCCATGAACCCCAGGTATTGTTTTTAACAGGATAAAGAATAAGGGTTTTAAAATGTCAATAGTTGTCAGGTGGCCACATTTTGTTTTAATCACAACACAATCAGAATCATACAAAACGTATTTTTCATATATTTATATGGATACACTTATGAGGCTATTTTATTTACATTTTTCAGTATACAGTCCATACCTAAATATTTACTGAAAAAGGATGTCCCAAATTTCTAGGTAAAAGTATATACAAAAATAACTGCAGTCACTTAATAGTATTTATTTGTCATAGGCTTGACCTTTGGGTTTTAATGAAATGGCAGAAAAACAAGGAAGTTAAAAGAAAGTTTTCTGAAAAAGGATTAAGGTTTTAGCAACTTGAACAGAAGTCAAGAAAGTTTAAATTAAAGCTTATAGCCCTAACTCAGAATATTTCTTTTTTATGTTCAGATATGAGTCACAGGCTTTGTCTAGATATGCAAGCTTTTGAATGCTGATTTAAAGATTGCATTTTGTACTTAGATACGTTAAATGCCCTCAATGCACAAGTGATGAGGAGTGTGGGATTTCAGAAGCTGCCCTTCTGGTATAGTCATCTCCACTTGAATTTTAAAAATATATTAAGAATGCGTAACAAATGAGAACTGTTCATATTCAATTTCTGCTTCAGCCAGGGAACTCAATTTACCTCCTATAGAAATGCATTATTCTTGGGTGAATTCCTATAAATTTACAGGAAAAGAAAACATGATAAAACTCAAGTACCCTATTCATGAAATTAAGCAAACCACATCTATAATACACTGTGGCTAACGTGATTGTTCTTGGAGATTTTATTATTGTCATCTTAATTTACACTTTTTAATGTTTATTGGGGGGGGGGGCAGAGAAAGAGGGAGAGAGAGAAAGGGTCCAAAGCAGGCTCCGTGGCGTCCCTCCCAAGGAGGGCTAGATCTCTCCAACCATGAGATCATGACCTGAGCCAAACTCAAAAGTCAGAGGCTTAATCCACTGAGCCACCCGGGCGCCCCTAAATTTACAATTTTAAAACAACATATTTGTAATTCATTCAAAATTTTTAATTACAATGGAGATAAATATAGGAGTGTGCCACAGTCCTCTAAACAAGGAAAACAATCTAAACCGGGGTATACAAGGCGCTTAACTTTTAGAACGATATCCCTAAGCTATCATTTATTTATTTATTTTAAGTAGAATTCTAATTTTAATCTTAGTCGATACCGGGTAGATTTTAAATCTATTTTACATTCCTAATAGAAATCAAGCTCGGCTGGTGGACCTAAAAAGCCTAAAAAGTAATTTTTAAAAAGCTGCTTGAAAGCAAGTGATTAATCACTAAAATCAACTGTGAACAGTCACTGCCTCAGGGGTGAGTGAGGCATCCTAAAATATGGCGTTATGGTCCTTATTTAGCTACTCATACGTTGTTTACAGAATCAGCAAGCACAAATTCACATAAGGATTTCCTTCCCACCATCTCGGTAATAAGGCGACACTAGTTAAATAGGGCTAATTTTCCGGTCCTCCAAGGGCGCCCGCGCTGCCGTCCTCTGCAGTCCCAGAACTGCCTAAGGCTCTGGCAGAAGCTGCGGCGGTCACCGAGGGACAGTCGTGACAGGGCTGGGTCTCTCGCTCCAGTCCTTCCGCGCGGGAACGCGCGCCGCTAGCTCCAAAAGGGCCGCAGGAGCGCCGAAGCCGAGAGCGCGCGCTCCCGCGCGTCCTCCAGATCACCTTCAAGGGGGCGGGGAAGAGCTGCTTGGGCACAACGACAGGACAACCGCCAATAAACACTCGGAACTCGCCCAGTCGTCCCGCCTGCAGGCAGCCGCCGGCGCCCAATCCCAGCTGTGATAACAGTCAAGAGCCCCAAGTGTCCAGAACTTGGGGGGCGGGGACATTAGGAACCAAATTAAGAAACCGAGTCCTGGACTGGTAGGAAGGTGGGGAGGTTAGGCGGGGACTCCGCGGGCTGAACGCCGGCGCCCCCGCCCGCCCCGACTCCCCGGGGACAGTCGCTCCAGGGCTGGGTTCCCGGCGCTGGCTCAGCCGCCATCCGTGGTAAACAAAGGCTCGCGGGGGGTGGGGGTGGGGGCGGGGGTAACGGTCAGGTGACAGTGCCGAGCACATTTCGTAACCGCTTTAATGGGGCTTCTCTGGCCCGTTGCCCTGGGACCCACCTTGACCCCGTCAGTCCTCCCCAACAGGACCAACGGTGGCCCCCACCAAACGAAAAGACTTGACTTGAGACCTTCTCATTCTCAGTGCTTCTTTCGATTGAAAAAGAGCAGCGCCTCGTTCAAAGCCCATCGGCAACATGCGGGGCCCATCTGCCCAGCCCTGTCCGCCAGCTGCTCCTGCCCTCGAGGCGAAGGGGTGACCCGCACCTGCTACCCCCAGCCCCGGCGGCCATGCTCCTCCCAACCCGCCCCCGGCGGGGCGCGCCAGCAGCGCCGCGGTTCCGGGAGGGTAGTGCCAGGAGGCGGAGGTGCCCTCCCTTCAGGGCTGCCGTTACAGTGCCGGGATTGAAGACCAATCCCCCCCCCCCCCAGGGTGCCCTGGAGACGCTGCACCCCAGACAGAGGCCCTGCAGTACCAGCCTCAATCTCCCCTCAGGCCCCACGTCTGGCTCCGAGACGCCGGCCAACGCTGGCTTCCTTCTGCAGACACCCCAGTGGTCGCGACCTCGGCCGCCCCTCCGCTCCCGGCTCTGGCCGGTTCGTCGCCTTTCGGCTAGTCCGGAGCTGTCAACCCTGGTACCTCTCGGCGAAGGCTGGAAACGGACAGCGGCGGCCCCTGCGTTCCCTCAGCGGCCCGCGGCGCAGCGCTCTCCCCAGCGCCGGCGTCCCCCTCCAGCCACCAGTGTCTGCTGTAGCTCACAACAAAGGAAACATGTGACCGTCCGGGCCAAAACACTGAGCGTCACCGACTCCTGGCCAATCCGAGTGGGTGCCCCCCGCCCTGGGGCACCCTGGGATATGTAGTTCCCACTCCTGGGGCGCCTTCCGGGCCACTAGGGTTTCCCGCTATGGGGGGGGGGGGGTGTCGGTGCCAAATGTGAGGAGACCCAATTAGCAATCTAAGGGTGCTAATTCGGAAATACTTTGTTTTAGGTAGAAACGGGTTAAGGAAATCCATCCGTGTTAGGAGCCTAGTGAGAAACCCCGAGTCATTTGTTTATTGCCACGTCCCCAGGCAAAAGCGCGTTGCCGACAATTCTCAGAACCTTAGAGCGTGGGCCTAGGCATAGAGATCTTTTTTTTGACCCCTGTATACACAACCTGGAAATTTGAGGACCGGAGGGGTGAAAGGGACTAGCTCTGGTTGCTAGACAGGTCAGGGAAACTGCCTTTCTCTGCAAATCTGTTCATTTCACTCATATCAGTGATATCAAATGCTAGGTTACCTTTTATTTTTTTAATGTTTATTATATTTTTGAGAGAGAGAGACAGAACATGAGCGGGGGAGGGCAGACAGAGAGGAAGACACAGAATCCCAAGTAGGCTCCAGGCTCTGAGCTGTCTAGCAGAACCCCAGGCAGCTCGAACTTGCCCTTAAGATCATGACCTGAGTCCAAGTCCGAGGCTTAACTGACTGAGCCACCTAGGCACCCCTACCTTTTATTTTAAACCTAGTGCAAGTGAACAACGTCACAAATCCTTATTTTCTCAGGCAGATAGATACCTCAAAGGACAGCATTTTCTCCTTTTGTTTCTGCAAACATTTTTTCAACCACCTGATTTTTCAAACATTTAACTAGGTTTTGGCTTCTAATATTGGGATAACTTCTCTCCCTTCTATACTTTATGAATACAGTCATACCTTTTTGTTAAATAATGGAATGTGTTCCAATGACCGGAGGTGGAAATAAATAAAGAAGGCATGTTTCCAGTCCTTCTAAATATACTTTTTAGGCCTCTTTTCCATCTCTTATTAAAAACAAAAATACTCAGGGAGCACCTGCTTGGCTCAATCAGAAAAGCCCAAGACTCTTGATCTCAGAGTCGTGAGTTTGAATACCACCTTGGGTGTAGAGATTACTTAAATTTAAAAACTTAAAAAGAAAATGCCTGCAATTTATTATGTTTATATATTAAATATTTAATAAATATCGAATTATATTATTTACTAAGCTTCAGACTCAGTGCTATGCACTTCACATATATTCTCTAATCCTCATAATAACCCTGCAAAATAGGTGTTACTATTCCAATTTACAGATGAAGAAACTACAGATAGGGTAAAGAGTTGTCCCCTGGTCACTCAGTTATTAAGTGATGAAGCTGAGGTTTACACATAGATACTTAAAAAGAGTTTTTATTTATATTAATATAGGTACATAATTATCTTTCTAAAAAGCTTATTTACAAAGTTACATATTACAAGGCTAGTGGTAAAACAGCAGTCCCATCTCCCATCCTTTCTACTCCTCATTCTTTAGAAGCAAACCACAATTATTTGAGCTATTCCGATTATTTGTATCTATATTTTCACATAACATGGCTATGTCTTAATAAGGAAGCTGTCATGCCTGTTCCCGCCATCCTTCTAATATTATAATTTCTGGTTAAATTGTTATTTAATGTTTATGTTATTAGGACTGTGTATTATTCAGTGCTGACTCAAATAATATACAATTTCCTGTCTCATACGGCTTTTTGTTTTTCCTGGAGTAGGAACCCATGGCTCTCCCTGCCTTTATAAAGTCCCAATTCCCTGGCAATGCATACAAGATCCTTCTTGATGCACCCTGGGGTCTACCTATGCAGCCTGAACACCAGCTTCGATGAACTACCCACAGCTGCTCAAAGGACTTGCTCTGTCTCCAGGCCATTTGCATCCACAGCTTGCTCCCTATGCCTCTTATGCCACCTCCATTCCTTCACTGGGCTAACTCCTGCCTTTCCTTCCAGGAGTCCTGGGGAACTCTTCTTTCCTCCCCAATACCCTCTGGACTAGTTGTCTCTTCTCTGTCTTTCCACAGCAGCCCTTCCTTACCTCCTTCTTAGCAGTTAACACATTACTTATCCATGTTTATTTACATGTCTTTCTCAACTTAGACCCCTGAGGTCAGGGATCAAGACTTTTATTTTTTTTTTAGATTTTATTTTTAAATAATTTCTATACCCAATGTGGGGCTCGAACTCACAACCCTGAGATCAAGAGTCACATGCTCCCCCGACTGAGCCAGTCAAGTGTCCCAGGGATCATGTCTTAATTCATTTTGTATCATAGATTCCCTAGTAGATGTTCAATATGTTAACTGATGGAATGAGCTCTACTTCTTGAGGTTATAGGGATCAGAGTGAAAAAATTGCACGGGCACCTGGGTGGCTCAGTTGGTTGAGTGTCTGACTCTTGATTTTGGTTCAGGTCATGATCCCAGGGTCGTGGGATGGAGCCCCACATAGGGGCTCTGCACTGAGCATAGAGCCTGCTTCAGATTCTCTCTCCCTCTACCCCCTTTCCCCATTCACTCACTCTCTCTCTCTCTCTCTCAAAAAAAAAAAAAAATGATTTGTTAAAAAAAAAAAATTGCCACCAGACACCCTGGACTCATCTATATACGGAGGTCCTCAGACTCTGTTGCAGCAGTTGTGCAGGGTAATCTAATCAATCAGAGTTCTGGGAGTGGAAGAGATTGAGGGGACCCATAGAATAGGCAGCTCTGTAGACAGGAAGAGGCCTACTGGTGGGTGTGGGAGCTCCTCAGGCAACCAGAATACAGGTAGTTTCAGCATTGGTGGAGGGCCCTGGGAATTACACCTCTCCCACAAATCAATGAGCATGGCCCGGTGGCAGTCTTTTCCTCAGCTAGGGCTGGAATAGGAGCAGAGCAGAGATGTCAAATCCAGGGGGAATCTACTGAAGTTGAGTAAGATTAAGCTGAAACATGATTTATCTTATACAACGTTTACAATTCAGGTTGGCTTAGTCATTTGAAGGAGGCAGCTACGTGGAGTAGGGGAATCAGAGGGTCTTCAGACCTATTTTCTTTTTCAGGGATATAGCATACTGTGCCATATTCTTTTCTTGCAAATACCCCATTTCCCTCTGTTCTGCTCTCCAGCACATCCACGACAACCTTTAAGGTATGGCCTATCATCCATAGTTCTTCCAGCATTCTTTTTTTCTCTCCAGCCTGCTCCATTTCTTCATGCAGACAACTGTCAGGACATAGTAAATCACCATTCTCTAAACAATATGAAACACTTTCAGACCTTTCTGGCTCCCCTCTTGGCCTCTCACACTTAAAGCCCCTGTGCACTATTGTAGTAGAAATGTTGGTCATTGGTTAAGGCTCATCTCTGGTGCTACCTCCTCTGATTGTTTCCTCTCTCCTTGACCTGCTGTGAAGCCGTGAATACCTCTCAGGTCCTTTAGAAGTGACAGTCACACTGTGTTTATATCCAGTCTCTGAATGTAGCTGTGTCCTTTGATCTCCCTTGTAACAAATCCCAGTTGCAAAGCACTGATGAATGGAGATTTTACTGAAGGTTTCATAAAGAGAAAATCATAAGGCATTTCACACCACAAAACTCCATAACAATTCCCTTCAAACATCTCTGCTCCCTCATCTTACCTTCTCTATTGGTATTAGCTACTCCTCTTTTCCCCACCAGGCACCCTCTCTTTGGACCTCTCTCCAACCACAAACTTGGGCTTCCTCCCTTTCCATGTTCTCTGCCAACCTTCCTCCTAGATACACCCCCCCCCATCTCCTTTTCTGCAATTCGTATTTTCACACTCATCATCTTTCAAAGAGGAGAGTTCCATTCTTCGGAAGACAGAGAATATTGAGGCTCCTGGCTAGCTCAGTTGGAGGAGTGTGAGACTCTTAATCTCAGAGTTGTGAGTTCAAGCCCCACGATGGATATAGAGATTACTTAAATAAATAAAACTTAAAAAAGGGGGGGGGTGCTTGGGTGGTTCAGCTGGTTGAGTTTTGGACTTTGGTTCCTGTCATGATCTCACGGTTTGTGAATTTGAGCTTCACATTGGTCTCGCTGCTGTCAGCGTAGTGCCCGCTTCGGATCCTCTGTCCCCGCCTCTCTCTGCCCTCCCCTGCTCATGCTCTCTTTCTCTCAACAAGAAACAAACATTAAAAAAAAAAAAAAAAACTTAAAAAAAAAGACAGAATAGCATAAATAACAAATGATCTCTGCCCACCCCACTCCCGCCCCATTTTCCTCCATACACTAACGTCTTAGCAAGTCTGTTACACAATACTACCTCGGAGTGTTGAGTGAAGGGGAGAGTAAACACAGCACACTATTTGCTCTTGGCACCTGAGTCTCTCCAGTCTAGAGGCCCACGCCTTCCCTCCCTTTTTCTCTGGTGAGGTTAGATGTGACTCATCTCTGAAGTCCTTTGAATGCAGAGATCCGACTCTCCCTGGCTATATAGTTACCAGGAAAGGTTTGAATTGTCCTCTTGAGGTTCTTACTCCAATCCCAACCCAGACAGTCTAGTCCCACTAGACCAGTCAAAACTTAAGGTCAAACATAGAAGCATTAGGATTCCACAAGGAAAGATACAGCTGGAAATTTTTCCATTTTGAGATCTGGGAAAAGAGGTAAGTCTGCCACCTGGTAGGTGAGCTCCCTCTCCCCTTCCCTGAGTTTTCCCCTCATGAGCACAGTCTGCCATAAGGTGTCTTTCCTCAGAGCTGAAGCAAACCCATTTTCTGCTGGTGGGTGGGGTGGCATTCCTTGCTTTGTTCTTGAAACTGTCCCAGGTTGACGTCAATGAGATGCCAAGGGTTGGTGATCCTGTTATCAAACTTGCTACACTGGTGCAGATAAGGGTGACTGGTCACCGTGAGTCCTGGGCTCTGACTTCAGGGGGCTGAGGCATACTTGCACCCTCCCTGCTCTGTGATGCCAGTCCCTACTCTGCTCTTCATTCTTCTGCCCTGAGGACATCTGATTTCACCTCCCTTTCTGCTTCCTTAATTCCTCAGTAGTGAGAATTCAGATGTTTCCTTTGGTCCCAGAAAAAACCTGACATTTTGGAAAAGTTTTGTCATAATTACTCCTGCCCTGATTGCCCTAGGTGGACCTGATTCTCCAACGGACACCCCCTAGCACCTTTTCACATGACTTGCTGTGAAACCCTCTCAGGTATGAACATACATGAAAAGTGTTTTCTCTTGTTCCTGGCATCTGGTCCCATGCTTAGGCCAGTTTAAAAAATGACTCTTCCCACTCTAAGCTCTGCTCAGCAATCTGTCCCACAGATGACTGTGAGTCCATATAGAATTCTTGCTGCTGGCCAAAGATGGACTTTGATGCCATCTCCAGTTTCTTGCTACCCTGTGTGACATTTAAGAGGCATATATAATTCCAACTTGATCTTTCTCTGCGGTCCCTAGCACTGCTCTCCTTCCAAATGACTGCAGTTTCTAAGAGTGTCTTGTCCCTTTGTGGTTCCCTTTTGCCTGATTGGAAGCCTTCCCAGGAATTCTTCGGCAGGTATGAAAGGGCTGGACCTGCCCAAGAATATCTGCAGCAGACCATTCCTGTTCTTGAAAGACCCCATCCAGTTTCTTAAGAAACTGCATCTGTTGAGGCTGACACACTAATCTCCAGCCTGAGAATTCTCACTTTAGTAAGCTCACTTGATGCTTGCTCATCAGATCCTCTGTCTGCAACATTCATTTTGAACAGTGCAACCTTGCCAAAGCTTTAATGCAGATCTCAGAGCAATTCCCACACAGTGATAGATAGGCCAGGGACCACCCTAATTTGTGCTATGCCATTTTTCACTCCTTACATAGGCTCAGCACTCTGCTGGTCATGTCCTCTGTCTCCCTACAAAGACTGAAAATCTAAGTGTTTCCAGTGGGGTTTTAGAGTTGGAGAGTCTAGGTTCAAAATTTATCTCGGTTTCTTAGTAGCTATATATCCTTGAGTAAATTACTTACTCTTTCCCAGTTTCCTCATCTGTAAAAATGAGGATAAAAATACCCACCTCATAGAATTATTATAAAGATGAACTGAGAAAAACAAAAACTATATATAGGGCCTGGAATATAGCAAGTGCTCAATAACAACCAAAGCTGTTACCCACCAATTCTAGCTAAGTCCTATATGCTTTGTCCTCTGATTTAAGAATAGGAGGGGTGGGGGTGCCTGGGTGACTCAATCCATTGACTCTCTTGATTTTGGCTCAGGTCATGATCCCAGGCTCCTGGGATCAAGCCCCGCATTTGAGATTCTCTCTCCTCTGCCCTCTGCCCCTCCCCTGTGCAAGTGTGCATCCTCTCTCTCCCTCTTTCTCTCTCCCTAAAAATAAAAAAATAAAAAAATAAATAAGGAGGGGTAAAGACTGAAATAAAGGAAATGTAAAAGATCTTATAACCTCTGTTATCTATATTTGAAAAACAAGCCAAAGCAGCCTTTCTGAACATTCACCAGGGTCCTGTCCTCTAACTTCTTTTGTCTTTTCCGGTGGGTATTCGGAAGATTAAAAAATAGAAAGAGACTGACTACCAGATGTAGGAAAGCAGTTTGCCTCTGCTTTAAAATATCCACACTCAAAGGCCATGTATTTCCTCTGAGTTGCAGATCAAGAGGCTAGCAGTCAAGGGTTGAGGGAGATCTATGTTTTTTTTCAGTAAATTTTTGACACTAAGGAAAAAAAAAACTATGTACATATATACACTTTGCAAATGAAACAAAAATGTTTTAAAAAACACTTGCCTGACAAATGTGATCAAATAAGCTCCTGTGCTCACTACTGCAATCTCCTTTCCTTCCAGCCCCAGATCTCTTTGTAACTGGCCTAGAAACAGCAGGCCTCCTAGGTCACCAGTGCACAGGGACAGATACTCTTGACCCTGCTTGTGACAGCATCGCAAACACATGCCTGACATACCTTGGATAGCCAGTCTGGTTCTATTACTGGTACATGAAAGTTTTGCTCCTGCAGCAAATCTCTAAATTTAGATGCTTTTCAGGATGAACTCTGAATGATCTTTGTCCTGAAGACTAGTAAGGAATTGGAGGGCACCTTGCTTTTTATTTATTAATTCAAGTGCCAGAGTAAATGTTTCATAATATAAAACTTGTGAAGATCGCCATATTAATGGAAAATAAAATAAAACACAGGAAGTATCTAAGATTTCTCCTTTACAGTTCTCATAAAAATTTTACCCTGGCTTCCTTTTTTTTTTCCTTCGCTTGAGTATGCAAAGCATTACCATATTATAGCAATACACTGTAGTAATACTTTGCACACTCAAGTGAAATAAAAATAAGTCCAGGGCGAAAATTTTTATCCTGGTAGCTTTATGAAGGTGTTTAGAAATAATACATTTTAGGAATTTAGTTCTCATATAATGTCAAGGTGCTTAAATGTTGCCATTTTCATTAAAGAAAAAACAATTTCACTAATGAGAGAACTTCAGAGAATGATGAATTTACTTTAATAAAGGCTAGCCACATCAGAGTATCTTTTTCTTTTTCTTTTTTTGTACAGTCAAGGTATTTTTTAAAATTATTTTTAAATTTCTACTAGAATATATTTGATAATTAAAAATCATATAGGGGTGCCTCAGTGGTTCCGTTGGTTAAGCGTCCTACTTCAGCTCATGACCTCAGGGTTTGTGAGTTTGAGCCCTGCATTGGGCTCTGTACTGCCAACTCAGAGCCTGGAGCATACTTCAGATTCTGTGCTTCCCTCTCTCTAACTCACCTGGCTCATGCTCTGTCTATAAATAAATAAATAAATAAATAAATAAATAAATAAAATACAAAACAAATTGTATATATTTCAGGTATACAACTTCAAGATTTGAAATCATTGTGAAATGATTACCACAATCAAGCTAATTAACATATCTAGCACCTCAGATAGTTACCTTTTTTTTTTTTTTTTAAGATTTTATTTTTAAGTAATCTCTATTCTCAGTGTTGGACTCGAACTCACAATCCTGAGATCAAGAGTTGCATGTTCCATGACTAAGCCAGCCAGGCTCCCACTGTTTTCTTCCTTCTTTATAAGAACATTTCAGAGCTCCCCTCTTAGGAAATTTCAAGAATACAATAAAGTATTGTTAACTATAGTCACATTGTTGTACATTAGGGTCTCAAACTTAATTCATCTTGCAAAACAGAAACTTTGTACTTTGCTAAACATCTTCACATTTTCCCAGCCCCCAGCCCCTGGCAATACCATTTTGTTCTCTGCTTCTATAGCTTCAACTTTTTTTAGATTCCATATATAAGTGAGATTATGCAATATTTGTCTTTGTGTCTGGCTCATTCATTTAGCTCATCCAGATTCATCCATGTTGTTCCAAATGGCAGGATTTCCTTCTTTTTTGAGACTGAGTAATAATCCATTATATATATAGTATAGTGTTCACACACACATACACACATGCATCAGGACATTTTTATGGATATTCAAGAAGGTAATTTCGGATTCAGATGGACTGGGTTCAGATCCTGACTCTGCTACCTAACAGGGTGATGGTGGATGGTTTATTTAACTGCTTTGATGCTTTGTCTGAAAATGCATTCTAATAATACCTTTTTATTATGAGAATTAAAAGACAGCTTATAAAAAGCACATAGGCCTCAATAAAGGATGTTATTCAGTCAGGACATAGTGGTAAGCATTATTCGTCAAGATATTATGATAAATCCTATTATGACAGGAGCTAACTTTGTGTTGATGTATCCCGGCAAAGAAAGATTCTTCTTGTTTAACAAGGAACAACATGGGGTAGTAGAAAACAAATACACAGAAAAAAGAGGGATCATGGGGGGCCCTGCCATACCTTACCCAGTCACCCTGGACAAATCACCTAATCTCCTTGGGCCCCGGTTTCCCCCCGGCTTTTAGAAAAGCCACAGTGCCTTGCACTCATGAGAGCATTTGGCTAAACTGTTTCCAAAGGCTTGTCTAGTTTTTGAAGTACGGGAAGTCTGTGTTTTTCTTTGTTAAAAGGACTTCATTGGAAAAGGTCGTTTAGTTAAAGAAGCACCTAAATCAGAACATACCTGCAGGTACAAAAAATTCTTTGGAAAGGAATTGGTTGGATCAGAGGCTACACATGACGAGAAATCAGGTTCCAGGTCTGGGAGTAGGAAAGCCTGCTTGACAGGCCAATGAGATTGGGGAGGCTAAACTGAACGTGGCTCCTCCACTGAACCTTTAAAACGACTCTTCCATTCATGAAGTAGTGCTCCCCACAAAGCCTCTCCAAGCTGCATCCCTGGCTGAGCACCAACTCCTTATGCAGTCCCCACTCCTAAGGGAGAGACTGAGCTAACCTTCCCTTTCTCTTAGTCACCCAGCTCCTGTGCCGAACCCCAGTTTGCCCCGCTCACAGCCTTTCTTGTGGGACTTGTTGCCTCCCCAAATTCAGCCCCCAGCTCTTATTATTTTTAGCTCCCAACTCAGGGACTTTTTAGAGTAAACAATCACATGCACTAGGGAATTTACGACATCACTGGCTTGTGCTCTCCCTCTTACCTTCTCGTTAAAGATCCCTTGCTGTAAAAAGAAGAAATGAATATTTTTTTAAAGTTCTCTTTTTCCCGATTTAAAAGTATTATATGCTGAGTAGACAACTTTAGAAAGGACAAAGAAGAAATTGCAATACATTTCCAATTTTTTACTTTATGTTTATATTAATACATCTATAGCTAGTTATAGTTTTAAATATTTGAGTCAATACTATACATACAAAATAAACTCTTATATATCAACATTTAATATTCAGTTTTCTATTTCCTTCTCTCTAATCTGTTTTCATCTTCAACCTCTTGGCAGTCCCAATGACACTGACCTGTAGCCTGGAATTAGCTTCCATCAACATGTTATAACTAAATAATTGAGATCAGTTGGAGTTTTATATGTTAAAAAAAGATGTCTTTCCCCAAATTGAAGGTGATAAAGGCTCATCAACTCTGCAAACATGAATCCCATTTTTATTTTTGATGTTTTTTGAGTCTCCTACCATACAACTACTTTAGTGTTACCTAATATTTTCAGTTTTATTTTTTATTCATCCCTCTCCTTTTCTAGTAAGACGGAAGTTTGAAATAAGATTAAAATCTTTCATTAAAATATAATTCATAATGTTACTATGCTATCAATACCACTATTTCACATGTATTTCTCACAGGCTCAGCATTTGTTTACATACTTACTATTTTATATATTTTTTTCACTTAAGACTGTACTGGGAACATTTTCTATGCTTTATTAAGTACACTCAATTAACTTCATATTGATAATGAAAACAGTAATGGCAACATTTTCTAAGCACTACTCTAGGTGTTTGTTAAGTGCTTTACTTAAAGTATCTTGTTCAATCTCCATAACAACAGTACAAGATAGCAACTATTATTAGCTAACCCCATTTTACAAGGGAAAACTGAGAAACAGGAACATTAACTACTTTGCACAAAGGATGAAGTTTAGAAAATCTGACTCTAGGGTCTGTGCTCCTTCTGAGCCATTATATAGTTCTTTGTCCTTCATAATGTGCATTGGTAGCTGTGCCTTACTTTGTTCAATTATTCCATTGTTTTTGGATACTTATATTACATCTAGTTTTTTTCTCCCCCAATTTTGATAATTCTGCAATGGACATCTTTCTGCATATAGACTTTTACTTCTACTGCAGGATTTCCTTATGGTGAATTCTCAGAAATGTAAAGGGAAAATCATTTCGTCCAAAAATTTTATTCAAGGGGTGCCTGGGTGGCTCAGTCAGTTAAGCATTCAACTTTGGCTCAGGTCATGATCCCACGGTTTGTGATTTTGAGCCCAGCATCAGGCTCTGTGATAAGAGCTCAGAGCCTGGAGCCTGCTTCAGATTCTGTGTCTCCCTCCTTCTCTCTCTCTCTCTCTTTCTCTCTGTCCCTTCCCCCACTTGCACACACATATACTCTCTCCCTCTCAAAAATAAATAAATGAACATTAAAAAAATTTATTCAAGAGGCACCTGGGTGGCTCAGTCCGTTGGACACCGACTCTTGATTTCAGCTCAGGTCATGATATATTAATACATCTATAGCTATTTATACATATTTTTTGCATATTTGAGTTAATACTATACATTCAACCTTAAGCACATCCTACTTAAGATTCTCTCTCTCCCTCTCTGCCCCTTCCTGGTGAGTGTTCTTTCTCTCTCTCAGGAAAAAAAAAAAAAAAAAAAAAAGACTTGTTCTCTCTCCCTCTGCCCCTACCACACCCCCCGACAAAATGTTTTTTTTTATTCAAAAGGACCTTATTGGAGGAGCTGTTGGGAGAAGACAAGGAGAATTTATTCAGTTCTTTTGCCACAGGCTCTGAGCTGAGCCCCCCAACTTCATAGTGTGGGGTAGGGGACATGGCACTGAGGAATCTTGTCCCTTTCAGGCTGTGTTTGGTGTCTCTCCTGTTACAGGACTTCCTATTGTCAAAACATTTATCACAGGCATTTTAACTTGTTTCATCATGTTACCCCCACTTAAAGAAAAGCACTGTTTGTTTTCCTTCTTTGTACCCAGGACTGAAGATAATGTCCTGTACATAGTAAGTGCTTTACAGACGCTAGTCAAGTGAACAAATGAAAAATAGAGAAAGAACTCTCTTAACTGTGAACTCTCAGTTTCAATGAAATTAAACTATGATAGTAAAGATCAATACCTCGTTAGGGTATGTATTAAGTACTGAGGTGTCTATTAAGTGTTTTTATTTTGGTGCTTTTGGGGCTTTGCCTGCTAGAACGTGCTGTGTCTCCTGGGGTTAGCAAATTCCTACAGATAGCAAACAACTCCCTTAGGAGAGTATCTTTCATATGTAAACCAACCAATCTAAGACTTTATCCCAACCAGTGCTTCTCACTGGGCTCTCACCTTTGGGTCATTGTTCCCCTGCCTTCATTGCCCCAGGGCTACGTACCTGGCTACTAGAGACAGCCCCAAAGTCCTAGAGTCTGCTGAAATTACTCAAACCACCCAATTCTAAATCTGCTTCCCTGCCTCACCTATTCCTTTCTGTTCTTGGCCATGTTTTTCTCTTGCTTCCTCTCCCTCCTGATGGATTCTAGTGCTTCTGCATGTGGCCCCATGTGGCACGGTGTACCTCCTTTGCTGGGAACTATGAGTAACTATTTTTTCAATGACAGTCAACTGCTCATATGTTGGTCTTGCTATACTTGAATAATGAAATCTACATCTTCAAGCAGAGTAGTAAAGTTGACAATGACTGAGGTAATGGCTGAAACATTGTGACAATGTAGGGGAACAGTAGGGCTGCAAGATGTAACTGACAGTAATATTGGCATTGACTACAGGTTACCATGGGTAACAGCCAAGGAGAGGGCATGATAATTATGATAATTAGTAGCGATAATAATTTTATAATCTTACAGAGCACTTCAATAATCTCAAAAAATAATAATCTCACTGCTTTACACTTTCATACATAATATCTTATTTGCTTTTTACAACACGTATCTCCAGGTAATATTATTATCCTGTCTGATTACAGAATAGGCTAGGTCTTCTGGTAAGTTCATAGAACCAGAAATAAAACTGAATATCACCAGAACCTATCTCCTCTTTGTAAAATTGAGGAAACTGAGGCCCACGGAGGGTATGATGGTTAATTTTAAGTGTCAGTTTGTTTAGGCTATGGGTTGCCCAGATATCTGGTCAAACGTTAGGTATGATGGTTAATTTTAAGTGTCAGTTTGTTTAGGCTATGGATTGCCCAGATATCTGGTCAAACGTCATTTCTGGGTGTGTCTGTGAGGGTGTTACTGGATGAGATTAACATTTGAATCTGTACACTGAGTAAAGCAGAATATCCTCTCTAATGTGGGTGGCCTCATCCAATTGGTTGAAGGCCTAAATAGAACCAAAAAGATGAAGAAAAAGAAAATTCTCTTTCTGCCTGATTGTCTTTGAGATGGGACCTTGGTCTTTTCCTGCCATTGGGTCAGACTCAAACTGAAACTATACCATTGGCTCTTCTGGGTCTCCAGCTTGCCAATTGCAAGTATTGGGGCTTCTCAGCTTCCATAATTGTGTGAGTTGATTGCTTATTATCTATTTATCTCTCTCTCTCTCTCTCTCTCTCTCTCTCTCTAATCTACCTACCTACCTACTTTTTCCTATTGGTTCTGTTTCTTTGGGAAACAGACTATAACAGAGGGGAGGAAAGTCTGGCTTTGTTTGATTCCATCCCTCTGAATTGTCACCCTAGATGTCCTTTGCTGACTAAGCCTAACTTAAGTTAGGAGCCATCTCAGAGTCTGGCAGGAAACAGGACAAAGCCCTAGCATACAGTGGCTTGGGACCAACTTCTAAGGCTCCCTTCCTGCTGAGGTCTGGCTGACACTCCCTGGTTAGCACCCAAAGTCCATCCTTTTTGCCTTGGGCCAGAGCTGAGCCAAGAGCCCAGGTTGGGTCCTTTCACCTCTGCTCACAACATTTCACAACAGCACACATCACTCCTCTTGAGACGGTACCTGAGGAGGACAAGGCTCTCCTGTAAGGTAACTATCTTCAAGTTACTGGGATGCCAGGCTGGCTTGTCCTTGGGGACCCAGGCAGGGGATCAAGGTCGCTTGAGGTTTTAAGACAGGGGCTTAGATACAAGCCATTCCCATTCTTGTAGTAGGTTCAGAATGGAAGCAGCCACCAGACTAGGATATAGAAGGCTGAATTATTAGTTCAGGTACCTCAGATTGCCCAGAAAGGAAATTTGCCCTATAGTGTAAGGTTAGGCTGGATTTGCAGCCTAGAAGAGGTAGAGTTTAAAGCACTGCAGAATAGGGAGCTGGGCAGTGCTGCTGGAGACATTTCCCTCTGCTTATTTCATAACCACCCACATTTTATTAAAAGAACCATTGGGGGGCGCTTGGGTGGCTCAGTCGGTTGAGCATCCAATTTCGGCTGAGGTCATGATCTCACAGTTCATCAATATGAGCCCCAGGGTGGGCTGGCTGCTGTCAGCCCAGAGCCTGCTTCAGATCTTCTGTCCCCTTCTTTCCCTGCCCCTCCCCCGCTCATGCTCCCTCAAAAATAAACATTAAAAAAAAAAGAAAGAAAGAAAGAAAAGAAAAAAAAGAACCATTGGGAGCTGAGGCATTTAATGTCCACTGATGGATCTGACCCCATTTAGAATCAGAGAACTTTTTTTTTTTTTTAACCAGAGAACTTTTATATGAGACAAATTTAATGGTAGCAGCAAAGCTTGGTGGGAAAAGAGAAGCAGCAGCAAGTTCAGACAAAGAGAAATGGCAAAAATAGAGAGCACTCAAATTGTCTGAGCTAGTTTCTGTGCTATTAACTATAGCCAGGAGCTACTCTGACTCCTGCTGATGTCACCACCAGAAATAAAATCTGACTTCTCCTCTGGATTGCAACCTTCACTAACAAATGTTGTGTCTATAAAATGTGCTGAAGACATGACCAAGAGCTGCTGTGAGGGTGCTGGCTCCGTTGGTGGCCAGCAGGGGCAGGGAGCAAGGAATTTAGTGCCAGGGAGAGAGGCACGGTGGAAGCCAAGGGCTGGGTCAACAGGCTCAGACAGGATCTGGGCAAGCGTTGGGCCTAAAGAGGTATCAGATCAGTAAACATTCAGAGGGAAGCCAGGTTCTCTGGTTTACAAAGAGATTCTGGACCAGAGGAATGGAGAAGGCAGAAATGGAGGCTGGGGGACAGATAGCATCAGGTAATTTTCAAATTTCCCTGAGAGGAGGTCACAGCCCTATAGCTTTGGATCAGGTTTTTGAAAAATGAAATTGAATAATTTTAATTTTTTCTTTTTTTTTTGAGAGAGAGAGAGAGAGAGAGAGGGAGGGAGAGAGAGAAGGTGCATGCACGCTGGAGCTAGGGAGGGGTAGAGGGAGGAGAGAGAGAGAGAATCTTAAGCAGGCTTCACTCCCAGCTTGGAGACTGATGGGGGCTCAACCCTACCACCCTAGGATCATGACCTGAGCCTAAATCAAGATTTGGGCGCTCAACTGACTAAGACACCCAGGTGCTCCCTGCCTTTTTAAAAGTAATCTCTATATCCAACATGGGGATGAATGCATGACCTCAAGATCAAGAGTCACAGCACTCCTCAGCCTCCTTGCTCTTGCCTGTTGTCATCTCCTCTCTGTGGAGTGGAGAGTCTGAGAGAAAGAAACATAGGAAGAGACTGGAATTTCCTTCCTCTACCCTATCTGGTGCTGTTTGGTCAAGAGCCCAGCCCATGTTCTGATCTTGTCCTAATCTTTTAAACTTGAATTCTTTTCCCTGGAAGCAGTAGCCTATAGAAAAATCTTTGTGTTCTGGAGTCAGAAAGAATTGGATTCAAATTCCAGTTCTGCTACTTACTAGCTAAGTGATATTGGACAAAAGTTGTTTGATGTGTCTGAACTTCAGTTTCCGTATCTGTGAAATGGGCAAGATAATAGGGATGTAGTGAGGATTAGATAAAAGAGAAAATGGTGGCGTGTGGGTGGCTTGGTTAGTTAGGCGACTGACTCTTGGTTTCTGCTCAGGTCATGATCTCATGGTGTGTGATTTCAAGCCCAGCATCGGGCTCTCTGCTGTCAGCACAGAGCCAGCACAGGATCCTCTGTCTTCTTCCTCTCTGCCCCTCCCCCACTCATGACCTCTTTCTCTCAAAAATAAACAAACATTAAAAAAAAAAAACAAAAAAACAATGTGAAGCATAGGGCCTGGTGTACACAATGTATTTAACAAGTAATAGTCCTTCCCTATTCTTTTTTTCTATCATGAAGGGGTTAGATTGGGTCTGGAGTTGGCATCTCAAATGAGGCACTGGAATCATCATTCTAATAACTGGAGTATGACTTGTATGACAAGAAGGTTACACATTTTCTCTACGCCTTTGACATTTTGTTCCGCAGCCTAGAACAGTGATTCTCAAACTTTACCAGGAACCAGAATCACCTGGAGGATCTGTTAAACAAATATTGGTGGGCCTGATTACCTAGAATTTCTGATTCTATAGGTCTGGTGAAGAGTCTAGGACCTTGCATTTCTAACAAGTTCTCAGTTGCTGCTGCTGCTGCTGCTGCTGGTCTGGAAACACATTTTGAGAAGTGCTGGCCTAAAACATTTTATTACTCTCCTATCCTTCTGGTTAACTCCTACTCATCCTTTAAGTCTCAGATTTGATTTTTATTACCTCTAGAAAGTACTTTTTTAACTATTTATTTTTTTAAGTAATCTCTATACCTAATGTGGGGCTCAAACTCATGACCCCAAGATCAAGACTCACATGCTCTACCAACTAAGCTAGCTAGGTGCCCCTAAAAAGTCTTTCTTAAACCTGAAGTCCAAATTAGGCATTTATCCTCTGTACTTTCAAGGCTTCCTGGGCTTGCTTGCTCATAGGACTTATCACAACATTCTGTAATTGTCTTATTACTTGTCTATATCTGTAATTACTTTAGAAAAGTGACTGTGTCTGTCCTGTTCATGGTTGTATCTTCAGGGCCTTGCTCAATACCTGGTACATAATAGGTACTCAATAAATGCTTGTTGCATGGATGAGTGAGCTAGACCCTGGGTAATTGGAACCAGAGCCTAGTGACTCATGAGGGTGAGGCAGGTAAAGGGAATAAGTTCTAGTGGCCAATGGCCAGGCAAGTCTAGGAATTTAGTGCCAGGGAGAGAGGCAGATCATTGCAGGAATTATAGGTACAAGTTCTGGACCTGAGGAGCTTGGTTTACCCTCTGGGATATGGAGAACAGGGCAGAACCCCATATCATAGAAGTTGAGCAGGGACCAAAGCTCTATTTCTGATTAAGATGATTGATTTATATATAGATGGACCTCAAGGGTATTATGTGAAATGAAATAATTCAGATGGAGAAAGACAAATACTGTATGATCTCTCTTAAATGTAGAATCTGAAAAACCAAAACCAACAAAATAAAAACCCAAGTTCCTACATACAAAAAACAGATTAGTGGTTGCTGGAGGTGGGTGGGGGGGGAAAAATGGGTGAAGGAAGTCAAAAGATAAAAAGAAAAAAATGTATATATAATATGTGGCCATGAATTTGGACATTGTTATCTGGGACTTGGGACTTCCTATTGGTTTGGGCAAGAGATATTTGTAGCGTATTTTTGTGTTTAACATCATTTAAACTATCCAAAAATTTGTAGTATTTGGCAATTTCATTTTCTGTTGTATAGACAGAGTGACACAACATATGCCTCATTAAACTATGGAATTCCCCTCTCCCCCTAAAAAAGATGCTTGATCCAAAAAGCAGGATTTAAAACATTAGTGGTCCCATTATTGTTTGATAACTCAAACATACGGTCTATCTTGGTGACTGTTTCATGTACGCTTGAAAAGAATGTATCTTCTGTTGCTGAGTGGTGTTTTCTACAAATGTCAATTAGGCCTAATTAATCAATATAGTTGCTCAAATCTTTGATATCCTCACTGATTTTATATTTACTTGTTCTGTCAATATTTGAGTGGGAAATATTTATACCTCCAAATATAATTATAGATTTATCTTTCTTCTTTCAGTTCAATTAGTTTTGCTTCATGTATTTGGAAGCTATGTTAGCTGTAGACACATCAAGTATTTTTATGTGTTTTTGAAAAAATTTTTACTTTATCATTATGAAATGTTCTTTACCTCATTCTAAGGTTCTGAGGTATAATCTATTGATTTTAATATAGCCACTCTAGGTTTCTTTTTAAAGAACAGCTTTATTGAGATACAGTTCACATACTACATAATTTACCAATTTAAAATGTACAGTTACTATTTTTCATTATTTTTAGATTGTGCAATCATCAATAAAATCTGATTTTAGGACATTTCATTGTCCAACTCTGTTTTGGCTAGTGTTTCATGGTATGTTTTGAATATTTTGACTTTCTTTTTGTTTGTTTATTTATTTTGAGAGACAGAGTGTGCAAACAGGGGAGGGGCAGAAAGAAGGAGAGAGAGAGAATCTCAAGCAGGCTCCACACTGTTAGCTCAGAGCCCAACGTGGGACTCCATCCCATGAACTGTGAGATCATGACCTGAGCCGAAATCGAGTCAGATGCTTAACTGAGCCACCCAGGCGCCCCTCTTTATTTTTTATTTTTATTTTTTTAAATTCATTTATCTTGAGAGAGAGAGAGAGAGAGAGAGAGAATGCAAGCACAAGTGGGGGAGGAGCAGAGGGAGAGGGAGGGAGAGAGAGAATCCCAAGCAGGTTCCAAGCTCTGTACTAAGCTCAACTCGGAGCTTGATCTCAAGATCTTGAGGTCATGACCTAAGTCGAAAATAAAGAGTTGGACGCTGAACTGACTGAGCCACTCAGACACTCCAATACTTTGACTTTCTTAAAAACAGCTTTATCAGCTTTATTGAGATACATCCTTTTACTTACAATCATTCTGTATTCTTACATTTAAAATGAGTTTCTTATGTAACAGAAACCCATGGGGGAGGGGAAGGAAAAAAAAAAAAAGAGGTTAGAGTGGGAGAGAGCCAAAGCATAAGAGACTGTTAAAAACTGAGAACAAACTGAGGGTTGATGGGGGGTGGGAGGGAGGGCAGGGTGGGTGATGGGTATTGAGGAGGGCACCTTTTGGGATGAGCACTGGGTGTTGTATGGAAACCAATTTGACAGTAAATTTCATATATTAAAAAAATAAAAAAATAAATAAAAAAATAAAAAAAATAAAATGAGTTTCTTGTAGGTAGCATACAGTTGAGGGTTGAGTCTTGCTTTTTTATCAATGTGCTAATCTCTATCCTTTAAGTACAGTGGTAGATAATTTACATTTAATGTAATATTTGATATAGCTGTGCTCTAATTTTTTTTAAAGTTTATTTATTTTTAGTAATTTCTACAAAGTGGGGTTCAAACTCATGGCCCTGAGATCAAGAATTGCATGCTTTCCAGGCTGAGCCAGTCAGGTGCCTCAGACATAGCTGTGTTTTAATCTACCAATATACCATTGATTTCCTATTTGTCCCATTTGCTTTACTCATTTCCCCCATCTTTTCTTGTTTCCTTTTGGATTAATCGAGTATTTTATTTCCATAATAAGCTTATTATCTACATCTCTTTTCTTTGGCTTATTTTTAGTGATGTAAGATTTACAATACACATTTTTAATTTAGAACAGTCTATTTTCAAATAATATTACACTGCTTCATGTGTAATGTAAGAAACTTATAACAGTATACTTCCATTTCCCTTTTTTTGTCATTTGTGCTATTATAATACATTTTACTTCTACATGTATTATAAACTCTACAATATCTTGGGGAGTATTTTTGCTTTAAATAGTTAATTATCTTTTATAAGAATTAAAATATGAGTCTTTTATATTTACCCACATATTTACCATTTTTGGCATTCCTTATTCTTTATGCCAATTTAAGTATCCATCTGGTATAATTTTCCTTTTGTTTGAAGAACTTTTTTTTTTTTAACATGTATTCTATGACAGGTCCACTGGTGGAAAATTCTCTCAGCTTTTGTTTCTCTAAAAAAGTTTTATTTAACCTAATTTTGAGGGGATATTTTCAGGGTACAGAATACAGAATATAGAATTTCTTGGATATAGAATTCCAGGTTGACTTTTTTTTTTTTGCTTGCCTTTTTATTTTTAAATTTATTTAAATTTATTTTTTTAAGTTTATTTATTTATTTTGAGAGATTGCATGCGTATCCATGGGGAAGGGGCAAAGGCAGATTGAGAGAGATAGATATAGAGATAGAGATAGAGAGAGAGAGAAAGAGAGAGAGAGAGAGAGAGAGAAAGAGAGAGAGAGAGAGAGAGAATCCCAAGCAGGCTCTGCATTGGGAGCGCATATCAATCCCAAGAGCCTCGAAATCATGACCTGAACTGAAATCAAGAAAGGGACCCATAACTAACTAAGCCACCTAGGGGCCCCTTGCTTTTTTTTTTTTTTTTTAATTGACACACAGCATTACATTAATTTCAGGTATACGTAGTGATTCAACAACTATATGCTATGCTTACAAGTATAGCTACCATATATCACCATAAAATGCTATTACAATAGTATTGACTATATTCCCTATGCTGCATCTTTCATCCCTATGGCTTATTCATTCTGTAACTAGAAGCCTGTGCTTCGCCCTTTCACCTATTTTGTCCATTCCCCTACCCCTGCTAACCCTGCAACTATCAGTTTGTTCACTGTATTTATGGGTCTGTTTCTGCTTTTGTTTGTTGATTTGATTTGTTTTTTAGATTCCACATACAAATGAAATCATATGGTATTTGTCTTTCTCTGACTCATTTCACTTAGCAATAATACTTTCTAGGTTCACCTACATCGTTGCAAATGACAAGATCTCATTCTCTTTTTTAATGGCTCAGTAATATTCCATTGTATATATTTACCACCACTTCTTTATCCATTCATTGTTCAGTGAATACTTGGGTTACGTCCATTTTTTGGCTATTGTAAGTAATGCTGCAATAAACATAGAGGTACATATATCTTTTCAAATTAGTGTTTTTGCTTTCTTTGGGTAGCTACCCAGTAATGGAATTACTGGATTGTATGAGATTTAGTTCTTTCGTTCTTTCGTTCTTTCTTTCTTTCTTTCTTTCTTTCTTTCTTTCTTTCAGTTTATTTATTTTGACAGAGAGAGAGAGAGAGAGAGAGACAGAGACAGAGACAGAGACAGAGAAAGCACTCATGAGTGGGGGAGGGGCAGAGAGAGGGAGAAAAAGAATCATAAGCAGGCTCAGTGCTGTCAGTGTAGAGCCCCGTGCTGGGCTTAATCCCACCAACTGTGATATCACAACCTGAATGAAATCAAGAGTGGGATGCTCAACTGATTGAGCCACCCAGGCACCCCAAATTACTGGATTGTATGACATTTCTATTTTTCATTTTTTTTGAGAGAGCGAGAGAGAGAGAAAGAGGGAGAGAAAGAATCCCAAGCAGGCTCTGTGTTGAGCACAGAGCCCAACTTGCCTGGATCTCATGAACTGTGAGACTGTGAGATCATGACCTGAGCTGAAATCAAGAGTTGGACGCTTACCTGACTGAGCCACCCAGTTGCCCCAGGTTCTCTGAAACTATTTTTAGTTCCCTGAACTCTGAAGCAATAGATTCTTTGTTGTCTTCTATGCTTTTTTCAAGCCCAGCGACTAATCGTATGACTATTATTCTAAATTCTTGTTCAGTTATATTGTTTATATCTGTTTTGAACAATTCTTTAGCTGTCATTTCTTCCTGGAATTTCTTTTGAGGAAAATTCTTCCATTTCATCATTTTGGCTAGTTTTCTGTCCCTTATGTGCTTCAAAAGCTTGTTATGTGTCCTGCTCTGCCTATTTTAAAACTGGAGTTGAGGGGCAGCTGACTCAGTAAGTTGTCTTTTTATTTTTTTGGTTTCCTTTGCTGCGCAAAAGCTCTGTATTTTGGTGTAGTCACAATAGTTTATTTTTGCTTTTGTTTCCCTTGCTTGAGGAGACCTATCTAGAAAAATACTGCTAAGGCCAATATCAAAGGGATTATTGCCTATTTTCTTTTTTTTTTTTAATTTTTTAATGTTTATTTATTTTGGAGATAGAGACAGTGTGTACATAGAGGAGGGGCAGAGAGCGAGGGAGACAGAATCTGAAGCAGGTTCCAGGCTCTGAGCTGTCAGCACAGAGCCTGATGCGGGGCTCAAATCCACCAGTTGTGAGATCATGACCTGGGTCGGAGTTGAATGTTTAACCAACTGAGCCACTCAGGTGCCCCTGATTACTGCCCATTTTCTTCTAGAAGTTTTATGGTTTCAGGTCTCACACTTAGGTCTTTAATCCATTTTGAGTTAATTTTGTGTAGGGTGTTAGAAAGTGGTCCAGTTTCATTCTTTTGCATGTAGCTGTCCTGTTTTCTCAGCACCATTTATCGATGAGACAGTCTTTTCCTTATTATGTATTCTTGCCTTTTTTTTTCATAGATTAATTGACCGTATAAACATGGGTTTATTTCTGGACTCTTTATTTCTGTTCCATTGATCTATGTGTCTATTTTTGTGCCAGTACCATACTGTTTTGAGTACCATAGTTTTGTAGTATATCTTGAAATCTGGGAATGTGATACTTTCAGCTTTATTCTTCATTTTCAAGATTTCCTTGGCTATTCATGGTCTTTTGTGATTGAAATTGAAGTTTTAGCATTATTTTTTCTAGTTCTATGAAAACTGCTGTTGGTATTAATAGGTTGACTTTTTAAAAAAAAATTTCAGCACATTATAGATGTCTTAGTTTCTGATAAGAAGTCAGTGGTCACTCTATTTTTTCCCCCTCTGGATAAAATGTGTGCTTCTTTGTCTACTTTTTATTTTTTATTTTTATATTTTTATTTTTTTTTTTTAATTTTTTTTTCAACGTTTTTTATTTATTTTTGGGACAGAGAGAGACAGAGCATGAACTGGGGAGGGGCAGAGAGAGAGGGAGACACAGAATCGGAAACAGGCTCCAGGCTCTGAGCCATCAGCCCAGAGCCTGACGCGGGGCTCGAACTCACGGACCGCGAGATCGTGACCTGGTTGAAGTCGGACGCTTAACCGACTGCGCCACCCAGGCGCCCCTATTTTTATATTTTTAAAAGTAAGTTCTACTCCCAATGTGGGGCTTGAACTCATGACCCTGAGATGAAGAGTCTCACACTTCATGACTGAACCGGCCAAGTACCTCTCTCTACTTTTTTTCTTTCTCTCTACTTTTAATATTTTCTTCTTATCACCTTTTTTCAGCAATTTATGATATGCCTTGCTTTTATATATTTTTAAATGTGTGTGTATATAGGGAGGGGTTACTGTGTGTGTGTGTGTGTGTGTGTGTGTGTGTGTGTGTGTATTTGTCCTGCATGGGGGTTTGTTGGGATTCTTGGCTCTGTGAATTTAGAGTTTTCATTAAATTTGGAAAATTTCAGCAACTTTTCCATTTAATATTTTTTCTGTCACTCTCTCACTTTTTCCTCTTGTACTCCTATTATATATATATATATATATATATATATATATATATATTAGACTACTTGCTATTATAGGTCACAGAGACTCTGTTGTGGTTTTTTTTGGGCCTTTTTCTCTCTCTCTCTGTGCTTTAGTTTAGATAGCTTTCACTATTATGTCACCAAGGTCACTGATCTTTTCTTCTGCACTGCCTCATCTTTTGTTAATCCCTTTCAGTAAATTTTATTTCAGATATTGTATTTTTCATCTCTAGAATTTCGATTTTGTTCTTCTTATATCTTCCATTTCTCTCTGTATTATACTCATTTTTATTTTAAATACTTGAACATAGCTATACTTGTTTTAGTGTACATATTTGACAAATCCATCCCCTCTGTTATTTCTAAATTGTTTTTAACTGACTGATTTTTCTCCTTGTCATGGTTCAATTTTTTTAAAGGTTTCTTTGCATATCTTGTAATACTTGATTGGATGTTGGACATTTTGACATTTGCTGAGCATGGGATTTTACTTTCTTCCTTTAAAGAATGTTGGTTACCAGCCTTTTTTCTGGTAACCAGTTGAATTATTGGAAGATCAGTTTGATGCTTTTGAAGCTTATTTTAAAGTTTTGTTATTATAGGTCTAGAGTAGCCTTTATTCTAGGACTAGTGTAGTTCTGCTTGTGAGATGTGACCCTTTTGGATTCTTTACTGAATGTCTCAGGTGCTCAGTGAGGCTTCTACACCCTGACTGATCAAAACTCAAATGTATCCTGGATCTGGGTAAGCTCTGGGAATTTTTCAGGTGGTAACCACTGATTTTAATTTCCCGGGATTCTTGAGAGGATTAAATTAAGTTATGCACATATGAAGACTATTGCAGGGGGTTGTGATTAGGAATGGGTACATGAGGGATTTCTGGAGTGCTAGCAATATATTTTTTGATGTGGGTGATGGTTACATGTTCACTTTATAACTATTTGTTAAACTAAACATATTCTTGCTGTATATTATACATCACAATAAAAATTTAAAGGAATAATGTAATAAAGTGCTGACATCTACTTAGAGCTTAATAAATGTTAGTCAGCCTGATTAAATGAGATAAGATATAGAAAATGCCAGCACAGAATTCAATGTACAGGGGATTCAGGATCCTTTCCTGTAAATAAACTTCTCATGCAGGTAAAACCTATATGAAGACAAGTACACAAAACATAAACACACAACTCAATGAGTTTTTCCCTATGTGAATACACCCAAGTAACCAACAAGTATGTCAAGAAACAGAACTGAATTGTTAATGTGCAAGGATATGGAATGGAATTTTTCTAGTGTCTCAGAAGTTTGGCCAAATTCCCAAAGCTGTGATAAGTACCTCCCCCTTTCTAAAGAATGTCATTATACATACCTTCAGAGCTTCTTAAAAGAAGACAGAGCTGGTGCTTTGACTATCAGCTTGCCCTCCATCTCCAGCCTCATAGGAAATCGGGATTTCAAAGGTGGCTTATTTCAGAGTCTGCCTATGAGGGTGTGATGTGATTAAGTGATGGGCTGACAAGTCATCACAGCCCCTGTGCTTCTTGGCAGCCAGAGCTGGAGACTAAGAGAGGTTGGGGGGGAGCCTGACATACAGACCCCGGAGTTCAGAGTTTGAGGGGGAGGGTGGTAGTGGGGTTAGGGGTGTTCCTAATGAAGTAAACATTGGTGCTTGCTTGCTGCTGGGAGTATTGTGAAAGTAAGAGGCAGGCTAGAGCCTGTGATGGAGGGGCAAGGAGAGAGGGCAACAGTTTGGTGGCACACGGATGTGTAAGGTCCTCGGCCAAACGGAGTGAGCGGTAAGCAGTGGGCTTTGAGCTGCCCTGACGGGGTCCTGTCCTAGAGGGCTATCTGCCAGGACTCTAGGAGTATGACAAAGTGGGGAGGGAGGTTTGCCTCCGGGGGTCAGGAGCCAAGGGGTGGATCACAATAAATTAGAGAGGACCTCATCCACATCAGGGAACCATGCACTGCCAAGGTACCACAGGGCCCCGAAGAACCCACAAACGCTTCTTCGCTAGAAGACCTAGTATTTGAAGTTCTCATCAAGTACTCATGGACGTGACTACGCTCTCCCTGGCTGGGCCTAAGCCACACCACAGGAGGGACGGCCATTCAGGCGAACGGGGCCGCTCTTCTCGCTCTGCCCGCAACCCCTCGCCTCTGCTCCCCGCGCATGGGCAGCCCACGGAAGGGGGTGGGGTGGGGTTGGGGGTAGGGGGAGCGTGTGGGGAACCCGGCGCCCTCCGCCTCCCCCCCATCTCCCCGGGGGCCGTTGTGCTCGTTCGCAGCCCTCTCCCTGGCCTCTAGACCCTATGTCGACCTCCTGGTGGTGTGTGGTGGCGAGGGTCGTGCAGCCACGCGCGCAACCTTGGCGGGGCCGCGTGTTTCTCTCGGCCCTCTGTGGTGACCCCGAGCGCTTCAGGTCTCCGCTCAGGTGCCCGCCCAGCGAACGCGTGGTTTCCTTTTCCCAGCTACCCCTCCCCCAGGCGGCCGCGGCGATGCGGTGTCCGAGCAGCCGGGAGCAGCAAGTAAGGTAGGCACGCCCGTCCCGTCCGGCGGGCGGTGCTCGTCATCTCACTGCGCGCTGGGAGCTGAGGTGGCGGGCGCACCACGTGTCACCTTTGTCGGGTTGCACGCGGCTGTGTGAGCGATGGTGGTGGGCAGAGCCAGCCAAAGATGGCGCTTTGGCCATCTTTGGGAGCTACGGTGTGTGGCCAATATGTGTGTATGGTTCGCTTCCCTTTCTGCCGGAGAAGCGAACTTCCGGGCAACACAGGGTGCTCGGTAAAACTTCGAGGAGACGAGGGAGGCAAAGGGAAGGGCCTGTGGCACCACGGGGCATCACAATGCCCTAGGCTTGCTCATACCGCACCCCACCTCCATGCCCTGGCATCTCTGAATACCTTCCTGCCAGTGGGGGACAATCGGTGGCAGTGACCTGCGGAGTGGAGAGGAGGAGGGGGGGAAGGAAGGGAAGGAGGGAGGGAAGGGGGACCTAACACTTGAACATCGGCTGATGTTAGTCAAGAGATCACAAACTGTTCCCTTCTAAGTTAAAAGATCTTTCCCTTTCTCCCCCTCTCTTTCTCCCCCCCCGCCAAAAAACCCCAAATAACTTAAAAAAAAAAAAAAAAAAAGACCCTTCCCTTTCTACAAGCCAATCCTGCAGGAGCCAGGAGAGTTGGATGAGGTAGCAAGAAAGAGAAATTGCAGACCACACATGCCTTCTTACCCAATGTGGATTCTTCAGCCACAAGTCAGACCTGAGGAGTGGGGAGAAGTATTGAGTTCAATGTGAGGGTTTTTTTTTTTTGTTTGTTTACTATGGACTGGATTTTTTTTAAGGTCCTCAAATGAAGTTGTTCATATAATCCTTCCACAGACCCTGGAAAACTTCCAGATTCCTGGGATGTTGGTTGTCCAGGGGCTTAAAAAGGAGATCCGGTAAGGCATGTTAAAAGACATTGTTAGGAGACAAAGCCATTTCCTGTTTGCACCTCTTGAGTGCAGTCCAGTGTGTGTGTGTGTGTGTGTGTGTGTGTGTGTACCCTTTGCTTCATCTAGGCTGTGGCAGAGTGTGAATTTCTCCTCCTCTGTAAGATGCACTTTTCCAGAGATTAGAAGTCACTAAGTCATGCTTCTCTCCTATGGACAGCCCTAGGTAAATGCAGGTAGATTTTGTTCTGTCTTCTTGGATTTATCAATCATTAAAGTATTCTGTATGTGAAGTTTTTCCTGTTGACACTGTTTAAAAATATATAGTTTTTTTCCCAACAGTTGCATTTTAAATTCATGCCTTCTCTATAGGGAAGGCATCCTGGGCCCCTTCATAATTGGTGATGCAATTAAATTCATTAGTAACAGATGTACAGGCTAGTGACCACATGATGGCATCATTGGTATTTCTGTATTTATCTCAGGATTTGTAAAATAAAACCCATGGAAACTACATATTCATTATATTTCAGTAGAAAATAATTAAGTTTAGGGTGCCTGGGTAGCTCAGTCGGTTAAGCATTCTACTCTTGATTTCAGCTCAGGTCATGATCTCTTGGTTTGTGAGACTGAGGCCAGATTTTGGTTCTGTGCTGACAGCCTCACAGTGTAGAGACTACTTGGGATTCTCTCTCTCCCTTTCTCTCTGCCCCTCCCCCTGCTCTCTCTCTCTCAAAGTAAATAAATAATTTTTTTTATTTAAAAGAATAAAAATTAAGTTTATTATATATCATTCTTCTGATCACTCCTGGTATGGCTGCTCCCTTGGATTCAGTCCCCTCTGTCTGGAAAGGGGGGGCAGCTAGCAGTCAACAGTGGTCTTTTGGAGTTGCCAGATCCACCCCCTTCGGTATCTTTCTGTTCGGTTTAGCACTCAGGAATGAGCCTTCAGGATGACCTATTTCATTAGTTTTGAATTTTCTTTCCCAACTCTGGAGGGATGCACTTGGTTCTCTCCATGGCAGAGAGATTGGCCTCTTTGCAGGGGTCTTATGGGGGAATGGATGGAAGAGATGAGAGAAGGCAGACTGGCAGGAATTGATAGAACAAGAGAAAGAGTTTGTGAAAAGGGTGTCCAGGAGACAGAAAGAAGATACAGGGAAAGGGTTTGGAAGGAGGACCAAGACAGGTGCATGAAACTTTTGACTGGAAGTGGTCTTACATCAATTAAAACACCAGTATTTGGGTACTTAAAAAGTACAGTGTTGAACATTTATGTAATCACCATTGCAAATCTTTCCAGAAAAATCTCTATAGGTGGCCAGTAATAGGGAATATAATTTTGATTACTGCATCTTTTGGTCTCAAAGGTTTATGTCTTCTGATTTTTTTTTTACGAACTTTGGGGTTTGTCATATTTCGATCCTGCAATTCCACGATAAAGTGGAAGGAATTTCTGAAAGGTTTTGAAGTCAGACAGACCTGAATTGTCTGTCTGCTATTATTAATTGCAAACTTGAGCCCATTACATAACTTCTCTGAGCCTTAATTTCTCCATTCATAGCTATCTACCTAAGGTAGAAACTATTAAGCAATTAAATGCAAATACAAAATGGAATGCTTAAAAACACTGAGCACACTACCTGGCACATGGCAAATAAGTGCTTGATAGGTGGTTAAAATTGTAAATAGTGTTGTGTATAGTATTAGTTTGATTAATTATTTCTGTAGCTGTAGTTTTTGGCATTTCTAAGGTTTTCAAGTCTTGTTTGTCTGAACTATTCAAAACCATACTACTATAAAAGCTTTTGCCCAGAATGCAAATTTCCTTAGTGCTATATTCCTAGAAGTGAAATGATTAGGTCAAAGGTGTAAACAGCTTTGTAGCCTGCCAATTGGTGCTTAGAGACATTGGACCAATATAAAATGCAAATACAATATCTGGGTGTATTTGTTTCCAAAGTCTAGTTGATAATGATACATTTAAAATACTTAAATTTGTGATGGGTGCTGAAAACTTCTCTCTTATAAAAGATTCAAATCTTCATATTAAAAAAAATTTTATTTATTTTTGAAAGAGAGAGCAAGCAGGGGAGGGGCAGAAAGAGAGGGAGACAGAGAATCCCAAGTAGGCTCTCCTCTGTCAACACATAGCCTGATGTGGGGCTCGAACTCACAAACTGTGAGATCATGACCTGAACTGAAATCAAGAGTCGGACACTTAGATGATGAGCCACCCAGATGCCCCTCATTTTTCTTCAGTAGTCATAAATTTATCTATCATACGTTAAAATAAAAATTTAAAAACATTTGATTCTTTAACACAACTGCTTTATTATTATTATTTTTTAAAATTTTAACTTTTTTCTGGATTTTTATTTTTTTTATTTTTAAATTATTCATTTTTTTTTTTTTTTTTAAATTTTAGCTAGTTAACATACAGTGCAGTATTGGTTTCAGGAGTAGACTTCAGTGATTCATCACTTACATTCAACACCTGGTGCTCATCAGAACAAGTGCCCTCCTTAAATTTTTTTTTTAATGTTTATTTCTTTTTGAGAGCAAGAGAGACAGAGTATGAGTGGGGGAGTGGCAGAGAGAGAGGGAGACACAGCATCTGAAACAGGCTTCAGGCTCTGAACTGTCAGCACAGAGCCTGATGAGGGGCTCGAACTCACAGTCTTCAAGATCATGACCTGAGCTGAAGTCGGATGCTTAACCGACTGAGCCACCAGGTGCTCTGCAAGTGCCCTCCTTAATACCCATCACCCATTTAGCCCATCTCCCACTCACCTCCCTCCATCAATCCTGTTTGTTCTCTATAGTTACGAGTCTCTTGTGGTTTGTTTCCCTCTCTTCTCTCTACCCCCTTCCCATATGTTCATTTGTTTCTTAATTTCCACATATGAGTGAAATCATATGGTATGTCTTTCTCTGATTGACTTACTTTGCTTAGCATAATACATTCTAGTTCCATCCACACATTGTAAATGGCAAAATTTCATTCTTTTTGATGAATGAGTAATATTCCATTGAATATGTACCACATCTTCTTTATCCATTCATCAGTTGAGGGACATTGGAGTTCTCTCCATAGTTTGGCTCTTGTTGAGAATGCTGCTATAAACTTTGAGTTGCATGTACCCCTTTGAGTCTGTATTTTTGTATCCTTTGGGTAAATACCTAATAGTGCAATTGCTGGATCATAGAGTAGTTCTATTTTTAGTTAAAAAAATTTTTTAATGTTTTATTTATTCTTGAGAGAGAGAGAGAGAGAGAGAGAGACAGAGACGGAGCATGAGTGAGGGAGGGGCAGAGACAGAGTGGGACATAGAATCCAAAGCAGGCTCCAGGCTCTGAGCTGTCAGCACAGAGCCCGACACCAGCCTCGAACTCACAAGCTGTGAGATCATGACCTGAGCTAAAGTCAGATGCTTAACCAACTGAGCCGAAGTCAGATGCTTAACCAACTGAGCCGCCCAAGTGCCCCTTTTAGTTTTTTGAGGAACCTCCATACTGTTCTCCAGAGTGGCTGCATCAGTTTGCGTTCCCACCAATACATCTGCAGCTTTAAACAGTTAACACTGGGTATTAAAGACTTATTAATCCATTTGCCAAGATTTATTAAATAATGTTTCATTGTGTTATTATTTTGTACAGTTTGTGCTTATGGTCTAGTATTTTGAGTCTGTTTCTAGGATCTTGATTCACTTTCATTTTTCATTTTTTCCCTGATTATACTCCCATATCACAGCTGATTATGATTGTCTATTTAAATGATAATATTCTTGCTAGCTTTATTTTATTAAAATTCATCAAGGACTTTTAGTTTTTTGGAATATGATATTTTAATTGTTATCTCCTGCAATCTGTATTTAACTTTGTGTGAATGTTCATCCTATTTTTGTTTATCTGTATGTTCTAATTTTTTCCATAGTGAACATGGAGAAACAGTATACATTTAAAAATAAGAAAAATATGATATAAAAGATCTTTAGTGGTAATGAAATGCAAGAGGGCAGTAACATGATTGTAACTTCATGACTAAATATTGATTTAAATAGGCAGAGAAACGTGGGTCATTGTCTCATTGGTTTCTGTACACAGATTCTCCAAGCTCTCCTGTTTGTTGAGGGCTGGAACATTTTATTCTTAACTACAACTCTCAAAGAATCACATTAAGACTTGCATGACCAGGAATAGTCTTGGCACAATGTAGGTAGTTTGTTTGAATTTGCTAACACCTAATAATGCCATCTTGGTATTTGTTCTTTTCTTTTATTGTGTTGACTAATAACAAATACCATGAATTAAATAAAAGGGCGATTCTTGTCTGATTTCTGTTTTTTTTTTTTAATATTTATTTTTGAGAGAGAGAGAGAGATGCAGAGAGGGAGGGAGAGTGAGAGAGAGAATCCCAAGCAGGCTTTGCCCTGACAGCGTGGAGTCCAATGCGGGGCTAGAACCTATGAACTGTGAGATCATTCCCTGAGCTGAAATAAGAGTCCATGTGCAACTGACTGAGTCACCCAGGTGCCCCTGATTTCTGTTTTTGATTGAAATGAGATGACTTTGCTTCCAGACATGATAGAGTAAAATAGGGACTAGATTTACCCTCCAGATTTAAACAGCTAGAACTCTGGACAAAATATATAACAGTTTGGGAACGTGGACAGCAGATAGAACAGATCTGTGATCCCTGAGAGAAGGAAAACAAATGAGATGAATTTTACAATTGACTCAGCATACTGCCTGGATGGACTCAGTGCAGGGAAAAGAAACTCTCAGGCTATAAATATAAATTGGAGTTCAGAGAGGTTAACGCAGCTAGAGTTTTGGGGCTTTGTAAAGGAGAGGAGGATACTGTACAAAGAGAGAGCTCTGAATATTTATAGAGAGACCCCTTTAAGTCTTTGGTTGAGTGGTCTACACATTTGTAAGAGGAAACTACTGAGGCCATGGAAAGGATCACCAGAAAGCAGTAAATCAAACAATTCCTGGAGCTCACATGGAGCTGGGAATAGTTGGTGTTTCAGCAGCCAGAGTAGAAAGATCTCATAGTTTCCTTCATGGCACCAGGTAGACATCTCAGAAAGGTATTTCCTTAGCAGTAAGGCTAAATTAGCTAGCCCTAGACTAAGCTAAAGGCTGCTCTGGCTTCAAAGGAAGCTTTGAAAAGAACAAACTGATGCTAAGTAATGTGACTACACCAGAACACAATCCAGAACCAATTGAGGAAATTCAACAAAATCTAGCACTCAGGTGTAAAATTCATAATGTCAGGCATCCAACAACAACAACAGCAACAACAACAACAAAAACCAGGTGGGAAAATATGACTTAAGAGAAAAGTCAACCAATAAAAACAGTCTCAGAAATGACAGACATGATGGAATGAGAAAATGTTAAAACAGCTTTTATAAATATACTCCATATTTTCGAGAAGGTAGAGGGAAAACCTGAGACAGAAATTTAAGATACAAAATTGAAGTTCCAAATGGAAATTCTAGAGATGAAAATATATAAATGAAAAATATAGTAGATAAGGTTAGTTACTATACAAATAAAATCCGTGAATCTGAAATCATAGTAATTCAAATTCAAAGTGAGGCACAGAGAGAAAAAATACTGAAAATACATGAACAGATTGATTATGGTTTGTGGGATAGTATAAACAGTCTAGCATACATGTAATTGGAAGCCCAGAAAGAGAAGTGGGGAGGGGTTAAAGGAGGAAACAGGAAAAAATAATTGCAGAAACAATGGCTAAAATTTTTCCAAATTTGATGGAAACTATAAATAAACCTGTGTACAAAGAACCCCAAACAGAACAAATGTCAAGAAAACCACACCATGGCATATTATAATAAAATTTCTGAAAACCAGTGTAAGGAGAAAAAAAAAAAGCAGTCTTAAAAACTGGTAAAAAGGACAAATTACATAAAGAGGAACAAAGATAAGATTGAGAGTAAAGTTTTTATCAGAAACTATGCAAACTAATATATGTGTAACTACTTACAAATTTCCTGTTGATCATTCCATTTAATAGATTATAACAGTTCTTCCTAAGTTAAAAAAAAAAAGATTTTCTTTCTCTTTTGTGATTTTACTTACAAAACTCAGCTGACTTTGAAATTTGCTAATTCAAATATTGATGATTTCTATAGTTTTTTATTTCTATAGTTTTAAATTCTACTTTTTCATTTGCCTTAAACATTATTTTTCTTTACTTATTTTGAGTTTCTCCATTTCAGTTTTTAAGAATATTTATAAACTCAGTTTAATAAATTCTTGTTTTCTATTTCTTTTTAAGATTATTTATTTATTTTTTAATTTTTATTATTAAAAAATTTTTGTGTGTGTGTTAATTTATTTTTGAGAGAGAGAGAGAGAGACAGAGTGTGGGTAGGGGAGGGGCAGAGAGAGACGGGGAGACACAGAATCTGAAGCAGGCTTCAGGCTCTGAGCTGTCAGCACAGAGCCTGATGTGGGGCTTGAACTCACAGACTGCGAGATCATGACCTGAGCCAAAGTCGGACGCTCACCTGACTGAGCCACCCAGATGCCCCCAAGATTTTATTTTTAAGTAATCTCTACATACCCAACGTGGGGCTCCATCCCACAACCCTAAAAGTAGGAGTCACACACTCCACTGACTAAGCCAGCCAGGTGCCCCAATTACCAATTTTTTTTTTTTAAATAAGAACATTTAAGATCTTAGCAAATTTCAAATATAGAATACATAACTATTAACTATGATCATAATGTTGTGCAGTACCTTCCCAGAACTTACTCATCTTACAATTGTATCCTTTGACCCGTATCTCTCCATTTCCCCCAGCTTGAGCCCCTGGCCACCACTATTCTACTCTCTGTTACTGTGAGTGTGGCCTTTTTAGAATCTATAGAAAGTGAGATCATGTAGTATTTGTCTTTCATTTTCTGACCTATTTCACTTCATATAATGCACTTAAGGCCAATCTATGTTGTAGTTGGCAGCATTTCCTTCCTTTATATGGTTGAATAATATGCCATTGTATGTGTATGTGTTTGTGTGTGTATGTATGTGTGTAGTGTGTATCTCCATTTTCTTTATCCATTCATTGATCAATGGACATTTAAGATGCTTCCATGTCTTGGCTATTGTGAATAAAACTGCAATGAACATAAGGGTGCGAATATCTCTTCAAGACGGCGATTTTATTTCCTTTGAATATATACCCAGAGGTGGAATTACTGGATCATATGGTAGTACTATTTTTAATTTTTTAAGGAACCTTCATACTGTCTTCCATAGTGATGGTACAGATTTATATTCCCAGCAACAGTGCACAATGGTGCTAACACTTGTTACCTTTTGTCTTCTTGAGAATGGACATTTAACAGGTGTGAGGTGATACCTCACTGGTTTTGATTTGCATTTCCTTGATGATTACTAATGATGAACATCTTTTCGTGTACCTGTTGGCCATCTGAATGTCTTCTTTGGAAAAATGTCTCTTTGGGTCCTCTGCCCATTTTAAACTCAGATTATTTGTGGGGTTTTTTTTGTGATTGAGTTGTATGAGTTCCTTATAGATTTTGGACTTTAACACCTTATCAGATATATGGTTTACAAATATTTTCTCCTGTTCTATAGATTGCCTTTTCATTTTGTTGATTGTTTCTTTTACTGTGCAGAAACTTTTAAATTTTATGTAGTCCTATTTGTTTATTTTTGTTTTCATTGTTTGTGCTTTTGGTGTCATATTCAAAAAGTTGTTGCCAAGGCCAATGTCAAAGAGATTTTCCCCTATGTTTTCTTTAGGAGTTTTATGGTATCAGATCACACATTTAAGTCTGGAATACATTTCAAGTTAATTTTTGTGAGTGACGTAAGATAGGGGTCCAGTATATTTTTCTGCATGTGAATATTCAGTTTTCCCAGCACTCCTTATTGAAGAGACCATTCTTTCCCTATTGAGTATCCTTGGCTCTGTTGTCAAATATGAGTTGACTGCATATGTATAGGTTTAGTTTTGGACTCCTGATTTTTTAAAAGATAATCTCTGCACCCAAGGTGGAGCTTGAATTAATGACCTGGAGATCAAGAGTCACATGCTCTACTGACTGAGTCAGCCAGGTGCCCCTGGGCTCCTGATTTTGTTGTATTGTTTTGTTATGCATCTGTTTTTATGCCAGTAAAATGCTTTTTTGATTACTATTGCTTTGTTATATAGTATGAAATCAGGAAATGTGATGCTTCCAGCTTTATTCCTTTTTCTCAGGCTTGTTTTGGCTATTCAGAGTCTTTTGTGGTTCCATATGAATTTTAGGATTGTTTGTTCTACTTCTGTGATAAATGCAGCTGGAATTTTGATAGCGATTGCATTGAATCTGTAGATGGCTTTGGGTAGTGTGGACATTTTAATAATATTAATTCTCCCAATCTGTGAACATAGAATATCCATTTATTTATATCTTTTTCAATTTCTTTCTTTGATGTCTTATAGCTTTTAGGTCTTTGTACTTTGTGCTGAGCTGTCAGCACAGAGCCTGATGTGGGGCTCAGACTCACAGACTGCAAGATCATGACCTGAGCTGAAGTCAGACGCTTAACTGACTGAGCTACCCAAGTGCCCCTGCAGTTATTTTTTTAAAATACTTTGTCCTTTAACCTTTATACTAGAGTTAAATGGTTAATACATAACCATATTACCGTATTATTCAGAATTTGACTATATACTTACCTTTACCGGTATGTTGTACATTTTCGTATATTTCAATGTTATTAATAGTGTCCTTTCATTTCAACCTGAAGAACTCCTTTCAGCATTTCTTGTAAGGCAGTTCTAGTGGTGATGAACTCTCTCAGCTTTTGCTTGTCTGGGGACATGTTTTTCTCTCCTTTGTAAGGACAACTTTGATGGGTAAAGTATTACTGGTTGGCAGTTTTTTCTTTCAGCATGTTGAGTATGTCATCCCACTTTCTCCTTGCCTTTACAATTTCTTCTGAGAAATCCACTGGTGGCCTTGTAGGAGTCCCCTTGCATGTGAGGAATTTTCTTTCTTGCTGCTTTTAAAATTTTCTCTTTCTTTTTCTTTTTTTTTTTTTTTTATGTTTATTTTTGGGAGAGAGAGAAAGAGAGACAGAGTGTGAGTGGGGTAGGGTAGAGAGAGAGGGAGACACAGAATCTGAAGCAGGCTCCAGGCACTGAGCTGTCTGCACAGAGTCCACTGTGGGGCTCGAACCCATAAACTGTGAGGTCATGACCTGAGCTGAAATCAGACACTTAACTAACTGAGCCACCCAGGTGCCCCAAAATTTTCTTTGTTTTTCAAATTAGACTGTTTTGTTATAATATGTCTTGAATAAAATCTTTCTGAGTTGAAATATTTTGGGGATGTATGATCTTCATGAACTTGTATGTCTAAATCTCTCCCTAGGTTTGGTAAGTTCTCAGTCATTATTTATTTGAATAAACTTTCTGCCCCACTGTCTCTCTTTTCTTCTCCTGGGACTCCAGCAATGCACCAAATGTTTTCTTTAACGCTGTTCCATAGTTCACCTGGACTTTCTTCCTGTTTTTCATTCTTTTTTTTCTTTGTTCTTCTCTGTATAATTTCAAATGACCTGTCTTCTACTTCACAGATTCTTTTTTTTGATCCAGTATGCTGGTGATGCTCCTTATTGTGTTTTCATTTCATTCATTGTATTCTTTTTAAACATATATTTTTAATGTTTATTTGTTTTTGAGAGAGAAAGAGAGAGAGACAGAGTGTGAGCGGGGGAGGGGCAGAGAGAGAGGGAGACACAGAATCTGAAGCAGGCTCCAGGCTCTGAGCTGTCAGCACGGAGCCCGACGTGGGTCTTAAACTCATGGACTGCAAGATCATGACCTGAGCTGAAGTCGGACATTTAACTGGCTGAGCCACCCAGGTGCCTCATCATTCATTGTATTCTCTACCTCTAGAGTTTCTGTTTGTTCTTTTTCTGTGATTTCTGTCTCTGTTAAATTTCTAATTTTGTTCATGTATTGTTTTCCTGATTTTGTTGAATTATCTTTCTGTGTTTTCTTATAGTTCACTGAGCTTCCTTAAAACAAATATTTTGAATTCTTTATTGGGCAAATCCCAGTTCTCCATTTCTTTGGGGTCATTTACTGAAAAATTATTGTACTTCCTTGGCTAGTATCATGTTTCCTTGATTTAAAAATTTTTTTATGTTTATTTTTTTATTTTTGAGAGAGAGAGAGAGAGACAGAGTGTGAGTGGGGGAGAAGCAGAGAGGGAGAGAGAGAGAGAGAGAATGAGAGAGAGAGACAGAATCCGAAGCAAGCTCCAGGCTCTGAGCTGTCAGCACAGACCCTGACGTGGGGCTTGAACCCATGAACTGGGAGATCATGACCCGAGCTGAAGTCGGACGCTCAACCGACTGAGCCACCCAGGCGCCCCTTATGTTGCCTTGATTTAAAAAAATTTTTAAAAATTTTTTATTTTTGAAAGAGAGACAGAGAGAGCAAGTAGGGGAGTTGCAGAGAGCCAGGGAGAGAGAATCGCAAGGAGGCTCTGCACTTTCAACATGGAGCCGACATGGGGCTTGAACTCACAAACTGTGAGAGCATGACCTGAGTTGAAACCAAGAGTTGGATGCTTAGTGGACTGAGCCACCCAGGTGCCCCTGTTTCCTTGATTTTTTAATGTTTCCTGAAGTTTTGCATTGCTGCCTTCACATTTGAAGAAGCAGTCACCTTCAGTCTTTACTGACTGGTTTTGGGAGAGAAGTACCTTTTGTCAGCCCTGTTAAGGATTTCTGAGGCTTTCTCAGATCTTTTCTATGGATATCCCTTATACACATTTTTTGTTCCCTCTTGGGCCTGGGTGGGATTCTTAAGATTGTGTGCGAAGCCAGGCTAGGTGCTGACAGCCTTCTGTTTGCTTTCCCTGGGGTGGTGCTGAATGCTTAAATTTGTTTGCTTTCACCTAATCCTGCAGAGCTGGCCAGCTTTCTGTGTGTGCTCACTAGCTCTCTGCAAAGGCTCACTCACTGCCCTTCAGGGCACACACAGAGAGCTGGCCAGGGGGTGTGGAGCTTTGCAGGTCCCTGTGGGGCCAGTTGGGGGGCCTCAGGTGAGGCATGCCCAAGAGCTCACAGGTGGGTTTTTTGATGGAGTACATGACACAATTAATAAAATCTCTGTCCCTTTGATGCTCTTCAAGAGCATCTTGTCAGCTGGCCTGCTAGCTACTCTGATCCCCAGTCATTAGTACTCTTCAGTATTTTGGATGGGTGAGAAAGAAGTGGGACCCTTTAGCAGCATCATGCACAGCTGGGGACTCTGGGCACTTACACACTCACTTTCCCCTGTGGGAGAAATCATGAGCTGAATAGGTCACTCATGACACTGAAATGTGCTGCCTTGAGGGAGGAGTGGTAAAGAGAAACTGTTTCCTCTTACCCTCATCAGTGTGTCCAACATAGATATTTTCTTGCTTCAACCGTCTGCTGGAACTTCTCCATTTGATTCCTGGACTTCCAGAAAGTCACTCTTGTCCATGAGTGATTGTCAGAACTCCACTTCTTTAGAGGGGAGTTGTTAGAAAACTCTTATTTTACCATTTTGATTACTTCACTCTGTGTGTTGTGGTTAGAAACATTGGGAAGCATTAGTCAACCTATATAGGTGCTTAACATATCAGAGAAAGAAAGAGCAGACCCAAGAACTCAGCAAGCATAAATTGTGGAAATTTAATGTTATTGTTGTTGCCAGTTGCCTTCCATAATTTAATAGGCCTTGAGGGCCTCATGGTTATTTTAAAGAAAACTTACTTCAGAGTTCCAGAAACTCCCTCAAACTTGCATAAGCTAAAAAGAGACACAAGACTACAAGTGTTTCATAGAACAAAAGGTTTAGAGAGAGCCCCAAGAGGTACCAGATTGGATTCTGGAAAGCCACCAGAAACCATGCTGTCTCTTCCTCTGTACCTCTCTTTGTGAGGCCCCATAGCCTTTTAGTTCTGTTCTCTTTGAGAGCATGCTTTGTTCTTTTCTTTCCTTTGCTTTTCTGTCTGCTCAGCCTCCCATCCATCCTCTTTAGTATCCATACAGCCTGATTAGAATGGCTATATTCAATTCCAAATTTCCATAAAAGAATCTGATCAGCCCAGCTTGGCCAGGTCTCTGTCCTTGGACCACTTAAATGTGTCTGGGAGAATGAAATCAACAAGAACTTACCTATGGAAATTATGCCAAGAGGAAAGAGCAGTTCTCAGAGGAGAATTCCCAAAGAAGTCTCTTATAATCATATATCATTGATGTTCATTACAAGAATTTATCATCAAGAGAAAGATCATTACAAAATAATTAATAACTGACTTTTTTTTATTTTAGAGAGAGAGAATGAGTGTGTGAGCAGGAGAGAGGGGCAGAAGAAGAGAGAGAGAATCTTATGCCCCCTCCACACTGAATGTGGAACCTGACATAGGGCTCTATCCCGTGACCCTGGGATTATGACCTAAGCCGAAATCAAGAGTCAGATGCTCAAGTGACTAAGCCACCTAGGTGTTCCAATAATTGCCTTATTCTAAAAAGGGATATGAGGCAGCTAAATCTTAAAGTATGCAAAGATGCAGACTTTAATATAATAAGCCTGGAAAATACATAAATTTAGTATTACTATGTTTTACTCCGAAATCATTAAAAATTTCAAGTGTGGCTTAGTTTAAGTTATTGTTGTAAGTGGAAAGTTTTACTCCCAGTGATTACAGATAAGTGTGGAGATTTTAAAAAGTGAGTATTTGGCTGGTTTGTTTCTTTTTACTTAAACACAGTCTGTATTTTAGCCAAAATTATATTAGTAAGAAAATGTGATAAAAGGGTGCTGGGATGGTTTAGTTGGTTAAGTGTCCAACTCTTGATTTTGGCTCAGGTCATGATCTCACGGTTGTGGGATCCAGCCCTGTGTTGGGCTCCCTGCTGGGCATGGAGCCTGCTTAAGATTCTCTCTCTCTCTCTCTCTCTCTCTCTCTCTCTCTGCTCCTCCCCAAGTCAAGTGAGCTGTCTCTCTCTCTCTCTCAAAAAAAAAAAAAAAAAGATAAAAATAAGAACTAGTAAATCATTTTGAATTTAACAGAGAGAGCTGGTTTTAGATATTTAAAATATCTTGGTCAATTATAATGTTCTGGTTAATGAATTGTTGAAATTTCATAAGGAAATGAAACCCAGTTGTCTGGCTTTACCAGGTGTTTCTATATTACTGTAGACTGTGGCTAATCGTACCCCATAGCATGAGTATTAAATGGTTTAGGCTACATATCTTGTTTTACTGCTGAGTAGGGGAAGTGAAATGCGGAACAGATCATTACTCTGGATAGGAAACAATAGAAAGGCAAATCAACGTTGTTCTTGACTTGGTCCTTTGCATTGTTTTTATACTTTTACTGGAAATGTTTTATAGAAATGCCCTTTTGGATCACCATTTAGTTGATCAGTAAATAGATGTCTGATATAGTGCAAGCCCTGCCTGGAACTGAATGTTTCTTTTCCCCTGGGGAAAGGCCTTATAGCCTGAGTTCATTTGCATATGACTTCAGGTGGCTGGGAAAGGGAGAGAGTGCTGCCTTGGGGACCAGGCTTCCCATATTTGAAAGGGACTATATTCTCCAACAGGCAACGGTGCATGCCCTTTTGTGCCATTATAATTAGAAGGTAGGAACGTTAAGGAAGGAGGGCGTTAAGTAACAATAAGCTTTATTATAAGCTCAACAAGTTGAGCTGCTTGCAATCGCTGGGTGAGGTGGGGCTTACGGGTAGGCTCAGCTTGGGGCATAAACAAATAACTGCAAACTAGGTTCTTGGGTAGCTTAGCCTCTTGGGTCTCTATGTGAGGGGAAGTAAAAATTTGGAGGATTGGCCCTTCCTGGGGAAGAACCTCAAGAGGATAAAAAGGTGGGATCCTGCCAATTTCACTTGAGCTCAGAGTTTACCCTAAAGAGCCCAGCCCTGCAGGGATCAGCCATTGCCTTTTCTCCAGACAAAGAAAGAGCTCAGAGATGGCTAGAGGGATTCTGCTAATAGGGAGAGCAATAGGGAGGGAGCATGCAAGCAGTTATAGTCAGAGTGTAGAAACAATAGTGTGAGAATTGGTGGCTCTTCCTTGCTGGGCATCAGCAAGATCAGTGAGGGAGACTCCCAGAGTGGCTGCCCATTTTAAGTGAGGCGGCAAGAAGATGCCTGTACCTACAGCTCTGCCCACTCCCCTTTCTACTGGATCATTTTACAAACTGGGTTCAATGTCTCCCATCTTTAAAAAAGCCTTCACTGACTTCTTCATCCCCCATCAACTGTCAGACCATCTCTCTGCCTTTCTTCCCAGAGAAACATCTCAAAAGAGTCACCTACACTCCGCCTTTAGCTTTTTACCTTCCTTAAGCCTATTTTTTAATCTTTAGGATGCTGTTAACATTAAATAACAAAACTCAGAATGAGTTTAAATAACAAGAACCCCACAGTGGAGCAAACTTCAGGCATGAATTCTGGCTCTTCTTTGTGGCAGTTCTTTTGACTTTGCTCTTCTTTTTGGCATTGGCTTTATCCTCAGGCTGGTATCCAGATGGTTTCTGCAGATCTAGGTGTCACATGCAGAAAATGACAATAGCCAATGGAAGAAGAGGAGCTGTCTTTTCCTTATGTCTCTTTTTAAGGAAAAAGGAGGCCTCTACAGAAATTCTCCAAAAAACTTCCCCTCACATTTTGTTACAACAGAATGATATCACATGCCCATTCCTAAACATATCATTGCTAGAGGAAAGTAGATTATAGTGTTCGACTTGGACCAGTCAGAATTTACATTGGAGCTGGCCACAGGATTCTGTTTGAGAGAAGGGGAGAACAGATTCTGGGGAAGTATCTAACATGTCAGTTTAGCTCTTGTCCCCAACACTACACTGAAATGGAATAGCACAAGGCAACCAGATTTCAGTGAGCATTTCTTTATCTTCATCTTCTTCCACTTTTAGCAACATTTGACTACTTGAGTACACTTTAACCTCTGCTACATCATGTTATCTTGGTTTTTATTTTCCCTCTAGTTGTTTTTTTCTTGGTTTTCTGGGTGCACCAGATTGTAAAACAGGATTCATCTTTGTCTTCAGCTTTAGCTTCCCCTCACAATCAGATGATTTCAATGTTTCTTTTTTAAAAAGTATTATTATTATTATTTTTTTTTTAGTGTTTATTTTTAAGAGAGAGGGGTGAGCACAAGTGGAGGAGGGGCAGAGAGAGAGACACACACAGAATGCGAAGCAGGCTCCAGGCTCTGAGCTGTCAGCACAGAGCCCGACATGGGGCTCCAACTCAGGAACCCTGAGACCATGACCTGAGCTGAAGTCAGACACTTAATCGCTTAATTGACTGAGCCACCCAGGAGCCCCAGATGTTTCCGATATTTCAAAGTGAGGAATGAGACTATTAGCCAGGACTTGTAAAGGAGGTGGCTAAGTATGGGCTTTATGTCCATTAGTTGATTACAAATCCAAACTTATAAAAGAGATTGAAGAGACCAAAGTGCATAGGAAATTGGAGAGAAAACTACTTTAGAGAGATCTGCAATATAACTTTCTCTCACAGTAGGGAGGCAGTGGGGATGCTTGGTCTTCTCTGCCAGTTTAGTGAAAAGGGCTTTATTGGGGAGCACTTGGAGAGTGGGGGCACAGAGGACTGGAGTTTAACTGTGGCTGGCTAGCTCCTCTGATAGCAGAGTAAAAGGGTGATGCTGTGTTGGGGATGGCTGCCCTCCCAGAGTTTTGGGCAAATGATGCTCAAAGCTTCTCATAGACCTTATATAGTACATATAGAGAGCAGGCATGGGGTTTTCTTAGATCCTGCCCCAGAGAGCTGCTTGTGGAAAAACACACAAACAAACAAGCAAACCCTGGAAATATACCATTAGATTCTGGGGTGGTGAGGGGAGAGTTTTAAGTGACCAGCCCTAGGAGATGCATTTACTTACAAGGGAGCTGCCATTGCAAGATTTCCTGAGCTGATGGAGCTCCAAAAAAGCCATAGAATAGTCCCAGGAGATAAAGAATAAGCTCTAAATACCTGCCAAGCCCAAGTAGCTTTGTTTAGTTCGTAAGTCAATTAAGATCTTTCCTTTTCTCCCTCCCCACTCTGCTTCAACCCTGCAGAAAGCAGAAGCAGAGAAATGGGACTGAAGGTTTTAGATGAGAGAAATAAAGAGCCAACTATACCCTTCTCCCACTGGAGGCAGCCAGGGTGGAGCACACCCAAGCTAGGGGGTGGTGGGGAAACTTCAACTCTTCATTGATTTGGAAGTTGTTATTACTTTGGACCACTTGTAATACTTACTGAAATGAAACTCTGTGTGTGTGTGTGTGTGTGTGTGTGTGTGTGTGTGTGTGTCTGACCAGACGTAATTTGATGGCTTTTTATGAAGAATGTCAACAAAAGTCACAGAATTGCCTTTGATTTTATTCAAGGAGCAGGGCACAACAAGTCCCACCGAGGGGGTGGTTTTAACAGGTAGTGGAGGAAAAGAATAAAATGGTTTTCTAATTATACCAAGTGCATCCCTCTTGCTCAATGTATCATTAAGATAGACTTTTTTCTCTTTTATCCAACCTCTAAATGAGGTTGTGCCCAAGACCTGTCTTGGGTCTTCACCCTGTCTTTGTCTACATTTTCTTAATATGTTATCCCTTTCCATTTTATGGCTTTGACCCACTTTATGCTGATGACTTCCAAATGTGTACCAAATGTGTATCTTCAGCCCAAACATTTTTTATGAGCCCCAGAATCACGAATCCAACTTGTTGCTTGTCTAATAGGCATTTAACATGCCCCAGATTTCCCTGTCCCATCTCCACCATTTGTTTTTCTCCAGTTCTTTCCTATAATTTTAAAGAGCATCACCTTTCAACCAATTGCTTAACTCCCAAATCTAAAAGTCATTTTGGATCTCCCCTTTTTCCTTATCCCCTGCTTCTAGCCCGTAACCAAGTCTTATCAGTTCTACCCAAAGAAAAATCCCTAGTCCATCCTCTTCTTTCCATCTCTACCATCATCCCCTCCTCCAAGTTACCATCAGCTTTTCCTGGACTGCTCCAAGTCCTCCTACCTGATCTCTCTTCTTCCATCCTGTTCCTGTTTGGTCTGTTTTCTACTTCACCAGAGTGAATTTTGAACATTTAAGTCCAATCATGTCACTGCCCTCCTTTCCTATTTCATAAAAATAAAATCAAACTCCTAATCCTGGCCTATAGAAGCCTTTATGATCTAGCCTTTGTCTTCCTTTTTAAGTTCATGTTGACCACCTCTTTGTTCACTGTGCTGCAGCCACTTTTCCTTGAATGGCCCAGTCTTCTGCTTACCTCAGGTACTTTGCACTTCTTGTTCCTTCTGCCTTGAATGCTTTTTTACTGACTCTGATAAGGCTGGATCTCTCTCAGACTTCATGTCTCTGCTCAAATATCATCTCTTTGGGAAGGCTTTTCCTGAGCATCCCATCTAAAGTAGCTCCTTCTGAGTCCTCTGTTACTCTCTATCTGATCACTTTATTTCTTGGGGCACCTGGACGGCTCATTCGGTTGGGCATCCGACTTTGGCTCAGGTCATGATCTCACTGCTCATGAGTTCGAGCCCCATGTTGGGCTTTGTGCTGACAGTTCGGAGGCTGGGGCCTGCTTCAGATTCTGTGTCTCCCTGTCTCTCTGTCCCTCTCCCACTTGCACTCTGTCTCTCTCTCTCTCTCGAAAATAAATAAACATTAAGAAAATTTAATCAGCTTATTTCTTGTATCTATGGCACCTAACACAAATTTAAATGATCTTATCTATTTCCTTATTTTATTTTCTAGTTCCTTTACCCACCTGTAAATTTCATGAAGATAGAGACCTTTCCATCTTGTTCACACCAATACTCTTGGCACCTAGAATAATGCCTGAAAGATAGAAGGTGCTCAATAAATACTCAGTGAATAGATGAATGAAAGAGGCAACACCCAACAATGAGTAGGTGTTCTCTGAAGGAACCAGATGGACCTGCGTTAGAAGAGCCTAGAATGAAAGCACAGTGGCCCTAAAGCTTGTTCAGAGGGGAAGATGTTATTTGAAGCTGAGGTGTTTCAAGGTGAGGGCAAGGTGAGGCCACTGCCCCCACTCTGGCGTGTTACCTGGAACAAGGGGTATAGTATCCTCATGGTCCAGAGAAGATAGATGTTAGAAGTAATTAGTTTTCTCTTTTCTGCAGCCAGAAGATGATAGAGAAGGCAACTTGAAGCTTGGGCAGACTCTCCCCAAGAAAATCCTATTAGAATGGCAAAAAGGGCAACCTTTTAACCTTTCCACCCTGTAATGGTCATGCTGAGTCACAAACCCTTCAGTACAGAGGGTCCAAGTAAAGACCTCCCTCCTTGGGGATGGAGTGCTTGCCTCTTCTGGAGCCCTCAAGACCTCCTAAAGCTGAAAACTTATTTAGTGTGCACCAAACCAGTAGAGGATCCAAGGTGCTCGGATAAGATGCTGGGAGTCATAGAAGTGATGAGAAATTCTGGGATACCATCCTATTTATGTTTAGAACTTCCATCTCCTCCTCCACAGCCAAATTCAAATTGCAAATAGCAATAGATGACAATGACTGTGTGACATTTCTGTGTGACGGAAAACACATGAGCATTGTGGTCAGACATCTGGGTTTGAATTCTATCTCTGTCACTCACTGGCTTAATGATCTTGGTCAAGTCACTTAATCTCTTTGAATCTAAATTTCTCTATTTAAGGAATAATTACCTTTGTTAAGTTGTTCAGGTTTAAGGGTCTGATACATGGAAAAGGCCTGACAAATACTGGTGTGATCATTATGGTGAGAGATTTTCTGCTTATAGCTCAGTGTGCTAAAACACTTCATAGGCATGATAAAATGCAAAAGCCTGTCTTACCTTTCTCTTACCATCTCTATAATAAACCTTAGAGGATCTGAGTCTTTTAGTGAAGCTGAATGCTGTAAAGCAACAGTTGATTTCTTTTGGGTCAAGGTTGACATCCAGCATATCATTAGTGTATTTTAAGACATGGAGACTCCTGTGATCCATGCTAGAAACAAAAGGCAATCTAATTCCAAGGGATAGGAAGTTGCCAGGAAGTAGCAGGGTTGAAAGGTGGCAGGCTGAATCATGACTTAAAAGATTAAGTCTAAACAAAGGAATGACAGTCTAGCCTGGTTCAACTTCTCAGTAGACAAATGGAAACTATTTTCCAAAGGCCGTGAGACTACATTAATTACTCCACATGTCATTCAGGTTCCTCAAAGCCTCTGTTTTCTAGCCATTTGCCAATGACATCTTCCATATCCCCTCAAGCACTGGCATTGGATAATTGTTTGCCATGAGGGATGAGACAATTGTATATAAATGTGGGTGGTGGTAGCAGTCATGTTTTCTGTCATAAGGATGAAGAAGCTAAAAGAGCCAGTCTGAGAAAAATAATAAATCAGATGTTAAGAGAAGGAATGTTTACTGGTTTATTATCTGCCCTGGAGAGCCTGGGAGCATTCCTGGGCATGGGTTCAAAGTGATCTCTGTGTATCTGTAACAATTTCATTTTTCACACTTGTGTCAATTTGACTTAGGTTTTGTTACTTGTAACAGCAAGAGTACTATTTTTTCCCCTCCACTTAAATAGCACTGTTTTATTCGTCCCAAGCGGGCACCATTTTTATAACCATTGTTACAAGTATTTATAAACACTTCTTGAAATGCATTACAAAAGAGCTATCACATCCATTCTCTAAAATAAGACTCTTCTCAAAGAATCTTGCACAGAACATGCAAGAGTCCTGGGCAGTGCAAGTAAATGACAATGCTTGGTATATAGCAGCAGCTCTCTGACAAAAATGATTGCCATTATTATAACTGTTGCTATTGGTACCAGTCCATGAAGATCATACCCTTAGCCTCATTGGGGGCATTCCTGAAGTTCAAATGTCAGTGTGGTTCTCAGAGATAGTTTGGGGAGGGTGATAAATCCTGGCCCTATTAAATTAAATCCTTGCAGCTGGTTCTACCTGTGGAATAAACCTGTTCCTACTTTTCTCTCTCCATCCATCCATCCATCCATCCATCCATTGTGTCATAAGCTAGGGAAATAATTTCCTCTTAGTCAAATCATCCAAGAAACAGGAATTCTTCAACCTTCCTGAAGGAGACCCCAGCAGAAGCTACTTGGGAGTGAGAGAATGGATCTGGTGGTGGGGTTCTATGTAGGAAGACCTTGTTGGACCCCTGAAGTTAGAGTTTTCTTGTCTTTGGACAGTGTTTAGATGAGCCATTCCTGTCTGTTAGCCTCTAACAGCAGCTACAGGCTTAGGCTGATCTGTGTCCCTGCCTGACCTCACATCAGCTTTCTGGCCTCCTCTGCATTTTCCCTGACTTTAATTACCCTGTAACAGCTGCTGCCTCCTTTCCTGGTGTTGCCCCAAACTGGGCCTGGCTTCCATCTGACTTCAGGAGAGCAGGCATCTAAAGAGTTGGAAGAAAATTTCTCCATGTCTCTGCAGAGGGGTGTTTGTCCTGATAGCATGACCTCTTTGAGTTGCAGGGTCTCTTTTTTGTAATCTTTGTTATTAGCAGTGGCATTTTCTACTATTTGAGTTCACTGTTGCCAGAGATAGGTGGAAATGCAGTGCATATCACATAAGGAATGTGTCCTTGGATGTGGATCACTTTCATTAGGCAGGGAACCAAAATGCCACTCAATTCTGTCTCTCCTGAGAGTCACGGTCATGAAAGCATACAATGCATGGAGAGCTAAGCAGCTGCATTGATATGCCAGAAAATGCCCTGCAAAGGCATTAGCGCAGGAAATAGCCCTGGGACAGTGACATCACATCAGCCAGTGCTCAGCCTCCAGGACGGAGGCCTCTTCTTGGACCTATGTCAGCAGCCTTGGGGTGTGGTACTGCTAGTTTTAAGGGGGTGGGACAGGGAACCAAGGAGGAGCAAATGCTCCTGGGTTTGAGACTGTGGATTCCTGGTGGCCTGATGCCATTCTTAGGACTGGAAATAGTCCTACTACAGGAGAGGGGCCAGGGCACAAGGGTCATAGGCAGGTCAGATGGGGGAGAGCTGTTAGCTTGAAGCAGGCTGTTGGCCTGAGCCCAGTGGCCAGGGTGGAGAATCAAAATCATCTCCCAAACAAGTACATAATCAGAACAGAATAAGGCGTGAAAAGCGGGTCAAGGAGACTGGCTCAAGATGAGGGCTGTGTACAGCAAGTTTGTGAGGGAGTCCTCCTTCCCTGTGGGGCCTGTGTGATTCTGGGGGTGGGTGTAAGGGCTTGAAGTAGCTGTTCAGGTGTACAGATGGAATGCAGAGCCTGGAACCTGGTGGAAGGGGAATCTTGCAAGTTCCTAGGGCTGTAGAACTGTGGGATTGATGGGATTCCTGATACAGTTGGCTGTCTTGACTATAAAGCTTTGTCTTATATGGATCTGTGGAATTTTGTTCATTTCCTTTGTCCATAATATGGACTGTTCTCATAGGAAAGGCACTTATGAAATTTGCAAGCCTATAAATAGCCTCCACTCTTAGGTGCTCTCTTTCAGACGCAGGATGAAGGCTTTGGTGTCTCCCATATGCTGAATTATGGGATGCAGTCTTGCTAGTTTATAGGCAACCTCTGTTCCCCTATAAACATTGGTGCGGCTTCTGCAATCTGCTAATTTACAGCTTAGGTGCAAGTGTTTGGTTAAATGTCTTTCATCTTTTCTCTGTAGCTGCTCCCACCATGTCTTTCTGAAGTATTTTTTTGTCATGCTGTCTAACCATTTTGTCCTCTACTAGCAGAAAAGGAAGCCTCTGAAAGTCTTAAATGTTTTTAAAAATTTATGCTTAAAAAAAAAAAAGAGAGGCAAGTTAGAGCTGTGATAAACTTGAGAAAGATCATATTACACACATTTTGAGGAATAATTAACTATTGGCTAAATCTGAAAAACACTAATGTAATAAAAACAAAGGGTCTAGTAGTAAAGAGGTCTCATTTGAGTCTCCAGTTAACAGAATGACCTCTGAAGTAACTTAGTCTTTTGGGGCCTCATGATCAAGTGAGAGAGCGATCAGAGCAGTGCTTCTCAAATGGTGGTGTTACTACCTACCAGGTGGGTTACTTGGGATCTTACTGAAATGCAGATGCTGATTCAGTAGGTCTGGGTGATGAGACTCTGCTCTTCAGATTAGAATAGTTAAGGTTTAGGAGAACTTTACGCAGTTCTCAATCTTGGTTCTATCTCAGGATCTTCTTGGGAGTTTGTTTATTTATTTATTTATTTATTTATTTATTTATAGACAGAGAATGTGAGCAGGGGAGGGGCAGAGAGAGAGGGAGAGAGAAAGAATCCCAAGCAGGCTCTGCACTGTCAATGGGGAGCTCAAACTCACAAACTGAACTGTGAGATCATCACCTGAGCTAAAATCAAGAGTTGGATGTTTCACCAACTGAGCCATGCAGGCCCCCTCTTCTTGGGGGTTTAAAAATAGACTCATAGAAACTACAGGTGCCCAGGCCCTACTTCCAATGATATAATTGGTCTGGGATGGGCCAAAGCACCAGTCTTTTTTTTAAAAAAGCTCTTGAGGTAATTCTAATATACTGTCAGGCTTTTCTATTACTATGATGAACTCTAGGAGCCTATGAAAAAATGTATATACACGAACATACACATATATGCATATACACATGTGTATGTATGGATGTATATATGTGTATGACTGTACACACAAAGAGTGTTCCTTTTCATTTTTTCTGAGAATGTAGAAAATTACAATCTGCCCCCTTTCTGCTTTTGATGTGTGAGTAGGGATGGCAGGGAAGGATCAGAGGAAAAGGCAAAATGACTGTCAGCCAAAGAAGCTACAAAAGTAAACAAGACCGGCCCTTTGCCTTGAGAAACCCATCTAACATCTAGGAGTGCATGTGCCACTGTGTGGCACCATTCCTGAGACAAAGTTTGTCAACCAAAGGGACCTGTCAGATCTTGGGCCGTGGTCTGACCAAGATTTTATACTAAAACTCTGTCTTTAAGCCTAAGTAGCTAACACAATAAACCAGTAGGGCTAAACCACCTGCCAGTTGGTAATTTGGGAACTTTATTCTAAGCTTGGAAAATTTGAATGCATTGACCGTAAACCAAACACCTGCAATAAAAAGGGGGGAAAAAGGTTTCCACTGTTTATTCAAGCTGAAGAAGGAGGTTCAAGTACCTGATTTCCATTGCATCATTCATTATAAAAGCAAAGGCCAAGAGAAATGGCTCTTTGAAATCACAACTGTCTTCAAGAATGGTGAATGTTGTTAAAAAACAACTATAAGTCAAGGCCTCTGTTCAAAGATTAAATGGCCCCTTTATTCAGTTGAGCCCCTTGAAGGGTTTACTTTAAGTTGGGCCTGGGGTGACTCGGAAAGGAGGAGCTGAGTGGCTCACTTCAAACTGTGTGGAGAATCTGGCCCTAGGGTGTGGTGGTGACAGGAAAGCAGGGAGAGGAGAAGAGAGAGAGGCATGAGCAAGGCCAGGATGTCCCTGGCTAGGTGTGAGAAGTGAGATATGTCTGGTGCTGAGTGTCCGAGAGACCTTGGAGAACAGGTTGTCTACATGAGTGTCAGCTGGTGTAGGGCAGCCCTGTAACCTCTCCCCACAGCAGCCTTGTGTTCACGTCTCAGGGTTCCAAGTGCAAGTGCTGGTCCCAAGTGAATCATACCAGGGCCAGGGTAAAAGAGCAGAATGCATGGCCAGGGAGGCTGGGAATTAGAGCTGAAGGAGCTGTGAGAGCACAGTTCTTCCTGCCCTGTTCCATTTGCAGAAACCTCAGGAGAGCCTGGACTTTTCCACAGGCCCGGGATTGGGGCTTAAACCTGTCCTCTCTAGATCTCAAAGGGGCACAGCTACCCCAGCTGATATTAAGACCACATTTCAAGTAAGGTTTATTGAATGATGTGATGGAAGAAATGATTAAGATTTTGCATTTTCCTTATGCCCGTGCTTTGAACAATTACCCGTTTACGGGCAATTGGAAGTGGCTGAACCCAAAGGATACAAAGAGTGGGTTATTTAATTAAATCAATTAATTGATTAATTAATTTTTAAAAGTTTATTTTTGAGAGAGAGAGCACACAAGTGGGGGGAGGGGCAGAGAGAGAATTCCAAGCAGGCTCCATGTTGTCAGTGCATAGCCCATCGCACTGAACCATGAGATCATGACCTGAGCCAAAACCAAGAGTCAGACGCTTAACCAACTGAACCACCCAGATGCCCCCAGAGAGTGGGTTATTTTAATATAATATATGGCTAGAATGAGGGGACTTCTTTTTTTTTTTTTTAATTTTTAAGTTTATTGTTTATTTATTTTGAGAGAGAGACAAAGTGAGCAGGGGCAGGTCAGAGATGAGGGGATTTCTTGACTTGCTACTCGAGAAAAGTGACTTACTGCGAATTTAAGTTCCAAAAGACTCAAAAACTACTAGACTGTACTTCTTTAGTGATTTGACTTTGGCAAGTTGTGGGAACACTGACCTTGATATTTGTCCAGAGAGGTGCAAGGCTTTAGTCCCAAACCACACAACTGGAGACTGTGCTCATTTTCCATTTCTGAATTGCTCAGAGCTCAGTGAAGTCACAGGTTTTGAAGAGTTAGAGTTATTTGGCAGAAATAAGTTGCAATCTTGGCAAAAGTTTAATGACTTTGAATCATGTTTAACGTTTCCATGGCTGCTGCGTTTTAGGAAAGGATTTCCATACAGTTAAGTAATTTCACAGAAATACTGTTTTGCTTAGTTATGATGATAATTTAAAACACATATAATATAAAAGCACTAATGCATTTTGCTCCCAGTGCATGGGCTGGGGAGTTGTTAGCAGAGCTTCAGCATGGGACTATGCTGAGGGGGCATGCTGGGATTGAAATCCTGGTTGAGTTCCTCTTACCCAGCTCTACACCCCTGAGCAGGGCTACATCTGCTGGGGAAGAAGGGATGCCTTTTTTAATGTGCCTGCCAAGGGTGCTTCATAAGCAAGCAGTTGAAAGACCTTACTTATTAGCAAATGATACTGCATGACATCCTTGTCTCCCTTAGGCCATTCTGAGATGGGTTATCCCTTTGCAGGTGCCCACATTGAAGATAGGCAAAAGGAAACTTGGATGTACCTCAGAACGGATCCCTTTGGACCGATCAGTTCTTAGTTGCCTTGGGAAAATTAAAATAGTTTAGCAGACTTGCTATTTTTTTTTAATTTAAAAAATTTCTTTAAAATATTTATTTATTTTTGAGAGAGAGAAAGAGAGAGGGAGCATGAATAGGGGAGTGGCAGAGAGAGAGGGAGACACAGAATCTCAAGCAGGATCCAGGCTCTGAGCTGTCAGCACAGAGCCCAACATGGGGCTCAAACTCACAATCCATGAGATCATGACTTCAGCCAGAGTCAGTTGCTTAACCGACTGAGCCACCCAGGTGTCCCTGCAGACTTGTTATTCATTCTAGACAGCAAGTCTCCAGATGTTCCTGAATTAGCTTGGGCTTGCCTTATTAATGTATTGAATTTTTAAGAGCTTACAGATAAAACTGTATTATGCCCATGAGGCATTCTCAGAGTCTTTAGAGTTTCGGAGGTGAGGGGTAGACACCAGACCATAAGCTCCATGAGGGCATGGGCCTGGTTCTTTCATTTTCAGTGCTGCATATCTTGCTTTTAACACAGTGCTTACCATAGAGTATGCACTCAATAAATATATTTGGGGTGCCTGGGTGACTCAGTTGGTTAAGCATCTGTTTTCGGCTCAGGTCATGATCTCGCGGTTCGTGGTTTTGAGCCCCGCGTCGGGCTCTGTGCTGACAGCTCAGAGCCTGGAGTCTGCTCCAGATTCTGTGTCTCCCCCTTTCTCTGCCTCTCCCCTGCTTGTGCTGTCTCTGTCTCTCTAAAAAATAAATAAACATTAAAAACATTAAAAAAAATTTTTTTTGATGTTTATTTATTCTTGAGACAGAGACAGAGCATGAACATATTTTTAAAAATATAAGTTTGAATTAAGTATGAATGGTGCTCTGTGGAGGTAGACCAGGACAAATTTCATACAATGGCTGACCAGAGACAAAACCATATTTATTTGGGGACCCATCTAAAACAATGCCTTCTTTAGAATAACTTTTCAGGGAGCTGTGTTTTGTGTTAGTAAGAAGAGCTAAGAGTCAATGAGATTTTATAGAATTACATGTTTATTTGTATTTAACCCTCAACATTCAAGTGACTTTATTGATGATAGAGCTGCCTGAGAAACGTGTGTAGGCCATTCACTATTTTATTTATCAGATTTTACTGAATATCGGCTGTGCCTGACATGCAGGAGATACAAATATCCAAGACATAGTTTCTGCCCTCATGTTGCATATCAATATGTGTAATACAGGAATGGTTACTGTAATAGATGTTTCTAATAAAGGGTGTCAGGTGCCATGGCAGAAATGCTCCAGGTTCTCTGTGAACAAATTTGGGACACATCTAAACCGGCCTGAGTAGGATGAAGGAAGGATTCTTGGAGGAAATGGTGTTTTTGAATTCCTCCCAATATATATGGTTCCTTTGGATTGGGTGGGCTGTGGCTTTCCTGTTTTCTCAGTCTTCAAAGGTGTAGTCCCACTAGAGGTTCTGTCCTGGGTTTGGCCACCTCTCTTTCCATGGAAAGCAGCTTACACCTGAAACTTAGACCTGAAAAACTTCACCACTTACCCCGTGCTGCGGATGCTACTTGATTTTGTGAAGGAGACCAGAATTGTACTTACATATCTTCTGACACTGGCCAAAATGTGTTGAAAAGAACCTGAGTAACCTTGTACTTAGGGATTTCTGAATGAAAAATAACCACTTATTTAAATGTTTTAGCTATAATGTTTACTGATTCTAAACTGGCCACATTCTTAGATGAAAAAATCTGATTCGATGTTGTAAAGTTTAAGATTCTCTTTTCAAGAATAAAAATGCAAATAACTTGTGTTCCATTCCTTAGTGTTTAGTTTTGTGAAGAACAGTAAGACAGGATGACACTACAAAAACTGGACCCTCTATCCTTTTTTTTTTTAAATTTTTTTTTTAACGTTTATTTATTTTTGAGACAGAGAGAGACAGAGCATGAACGGGGGAGGGTCAGAGAGAGGGAGACACAGAATCTGAAACAGGCTCCAGGCTCTGAGCTGTCAGCACAGAGCCCGACGCAGGGCTCGAACTCACGAACTCACGGACCGCGAGATCATGACCTGAGCTGAAGTCCGCCGCTTAACCAACTGAGCCACCCAGGCGCCCCATGGACCCTCTATCCTTGTTGGTGGTAGCAAAATAAAGAGCAAAAATTTGATTTGGGTTTGTCTCAATTTAAACAGAGTTTGTAGTATGTATGTAATTATCTATTGGTTGCACCCACGTCCTGTTCTCACTTAGGGTGCATTTTGAAAGGGGAGAAAATTAAAACTTATTGGTTATTAAAACAAGAGGCTAATAATATTCTAGATAGTAGGTGGTACTCAAGGCACTTATTGGTTGATTCATAGCTCAGCTGCTTGGTCAACGGTTGAAATGGAAAAAGATGTGATGGTTTGCAGTTATGTACAGATCATCTCCATCTGGATGACCCCTTTATACTTTAAACTCAACCCTAAACCTATATCTAAGCTCATCAGCTACTGCGTCAGCCCTGCTCTGCCTTCGTGCCCCCTGTCTTGGTAAAGGGTATCACCATCCATCTAGTTGCCCAAAGTAGAAACCTGGGCATTTTCCTTTATTTCTCTCTTTTCTTGTTTCTCTTGCCCCTCACTCCTTACTTCTCATTACCTACCAAATCCTGTTGGCTCTACCTTTCAGTTTTTATTGATTGATTGATTGATTGATTGTTGTCCAGGGTTTATTAAAGATGTTACAGCACAGCAGAAAGATTTAAATGGTTCCATGTGGTATTTTGAAGTCAATTCATCCCAGCTGTAGGCTGGGTGACCTGAAGTTTGGATAGACTGCTGAAGTCTAAGTTTCATTTCCTTTAGTGTCAGGATCTACTTCAATGATCTCCTGATCCAGGACTGAGACCTCAGGAACATAATTACTTCTCCTTTCTCTCTCCTCCTGCTGCAGCTTGATGGAGATACCTGTCACTGGGCCTCTCTGAATCCATTTCATCAGTTGTGTGACACAAGCCTGCTATCTTGTTGCTGAGCTTCTTGCTGGGAATAATGACGATCTCCTCTCACACGCACTTGTTGGTGTGGAAGTCATGGCCCAGGCACGTGTAGTACTTCTCCATGATGACCTGGGCACCTTCTTCATGGTTTTGGTGCAAATGCAGCCCATGTTGATGGTTTTGGTAAAAGATGGCTCTACCTTTTAAATGCTACTTGAGGGGCGCCTGGGTGGCTCAGTCGGTTAAGCGTCCGGCTTCGGCTCAGGTCATGATCTCACGGTTCATGGGTTCGAGCCCCGCGTCAGGCTCTGTGCTGACAGCTCAGAGCCTGGAGCCTGTTTCAGATTCTGTGTCTCCTTCTCTCTGTGACCCTCCCCCGTTCATGCTCTGTCTCTCTCTGTCTCAAAAATAAATAAACATTAAAAAAAAAAACTTTTAAATGCTACTTGAATCCATTCATTTTTCTCCACCCTTAGGGATACATCCCTCAGACCTCCATCATCTCTCACTTGGCTTGCTGGCAGGTAGCAGCTTTCTCATTTCCTTACCTTCCTTTTTACCTCACTCAAAGCCATTTTCCACATAACATCCGAGCTGATCTTCATAAAGTGCACATCTAATTGTCCCTCACTTGCTAAAAGCCTACAGAGGCCCTATACTGCCTCTAGTTAATGTCCAGGGTCCTGTGGCTCACAAAGCCCTGGAGGAACAGGTGCTGGGGGTCTTTTCAGCTTTGTCTGTTGCCCACCCCAATTTCCATGCCATAGTCAGCTTCCTTCCGTTCTTTGAATATTCCTTCCTCCCTCTTGCCCTAGGCTTCTCATGTTTTCCTTATATTTTAAGTGCTCACCAATCTCCTATTTGTGCTTCAGATTTCATCTTAAATGTGGCTTTTTCCATGAAAGCTTTTCCTGACTTTCTCAAGTCTACATCAGGTTTCCCTGTTAGGGGGCTCCTATACTTAGGGGGCTATATGTCCTTGGTCATAGCCCTGGTTGTGTCATCATTGCTTGACTGATTTCTCAAGTAGTTGATGAGACACTTGAAGATGAGGCTCTCTGTGTCTCAGTGTTGTATCTCCAGTAATTACCACATGGTTGGTGCTCAATAAATATTTGTCTGTAGTTCATGGGAGTCTAAAAGGGATGATTGCCCTCAGAAAGATTTGATAGCAAATATAATAAAATAATTTTTTAAGGAATTTTATTCTTAACTCCATCTCTATTCTTTATAGTTCTGACCTCCAAATACTGTAAAGTTTTGACGAGTGCATGTAACAGGGTAGCCTGCTATGGTAGAAAAAGCCCCAGATGTAGCCAACTTTTTTAAGGCTCTTACAACATGCCAGGCTGTGTCTGTGTTATGCACACTACACATATTATCTCATTTAATCCTCATAACAGCTCTATTGGATAGATATTGCTATCTTCATTTGGCAGATAAAGGAATTGAGGCACAGAGAATCAGACCTCTGTTCAAGTCAATGCTCTGTCACCTATTAGCTGTGTGACCTTGGTCAAACAACTTCTCCTTCTGAATGTTCATCTTCTCAGCCATAAAATGGAGAAAACACTCGGTGACAACTTGGCTTCCAGATTTTTGGTTTTCTTGCACACTGTGTATATTACACCTTGGCCTCCCATAGGAAGGCCACTGATACAGTGCTGGATGTCATTGAACGAATGAATGTGAGCTGCAGCATGGTGATGTTCCAGCCCACCAGCCATCAGGACAGCATTAGCAGCATAGCTAGTATGTTTGCTCAGTTAAATATTTTGTTGCAACTTTTCCTTACTATACTATAAAAATATATGGAAAATGAAAATAAAAGTTCTGATGCTAGTGATTAATAAGAATAACTAACAGTTATTCAGCACTGTGCCAGTTATTAAGCTATTGGCTCTTAGCCTCAAACCCACTCTTCTATATTCTGCTTTGTGATACAGGGACTGGGACTCTGCAAGGCACATTTTTCCTTTGCCAGCCGCTTCCTTTTAGGCTCTGTCAGTAAGGGACATTAGAGGGAGATTGCATGGCTAGATGAGGAGGAAGGGACTTACTCTTTCCTCTTTTCCTCTGTTTTTTTTTTTTTTTTTCCCTGGTTGGCTTCCTGTTCCTGACATCAGCATCCGGCAATGCTGCTTCTTCCGCTCTGGCAGAGGCAGTTCATTCCAGAAGCAGTTTGCTATGGTTCAACTGTGTCCCCTAAAATTCATATGCTGTAGTTCTAACCCTCAGTATTCCAAGATGTGACCTTATTTGGAGATAGGATCTTTAAAGAAGCAATCAAGTTAACATGAAGTCATTAGGGTGAGCCCTAATCCACTATGACTGATGTCCTTATAAGAAGAGGAAATTTGGACACTGAGATATGCATAGAGGGAAGACAGTGTGAAGAGACATAGGGGGAGGATGGCTGTCTATAAGCCACAGATAGAAGGCTGGAACAGATCTTTTCTTCACAGCTCTCAGAAGGAATGCACCCTTCTGATACCTTGATTTTGGACTTTTAGCTTCCAGACCTGTGATACAACAGATTTTTGTTAGGTCATCCAGTCTGTGGTACTTTGTTATGGCAGCCCAAGCAAATAACATACAGTTCGATCTAGTTTGAGGTTTTACCATCTCACAAAGGCAAACTCATTGTATCTCTGCAGAGACACCAGCTCAGATAGCTGGCACCTCTTTGGGGAAGCCTGGGTCCCAAACCACTGGGATTCTTCTCCAAGCTTCTGAGTTGTAATAATGACAACCTCTTCCCTTTGTTCCCCAAGCCCTGTGAACTGCTTCCTGCTGTTGCTGCCTCTGTGATAGCTGCGTGTTCTTTTTGCCTTTTCAATTACTTAGTTAACAATTATATATTACCTAGTTAAACATTCTCTATTTTAAGTTCTCTCTGTTAAAATAATTGGAGCCTCGGGAAGGTTTGCTGCTGGCAGAGCCTTGGGGGCACTACCCTGGCCTGGCAGAGCTATGGAGGTGGGGCCCCAGTGGGTCTGGAAGGCCAGGCATCAAGCCTAAGAGGGTTTTTCTCCAGACTGAAGATCTAATGGCATTTACCTTGCTGGGTTTTGTACTTACTTGAAACCTATCCTTCCTTCCTTCTTTCCTGTTCCTCCCTTTGGAATGGGAATGTCTGTCCTATGCCTGACCCATTGTTGTATTTGGGAAGCACATATAACTTGTCTGGTTTCACAGGGTCACAGCTGGAGAGGAATTTTGCCTTGGGATGAATCTCTAATCTCACTTATAATTGATTTAGATTTTTTTTTTTAATGTTTATTTATTTTTGAGACAGAGAGAGACAGAGCATGAACGGGGGAGGGTCAGAGAGAGAGGGAGACACAGAATCGGAAGCAGGCTCCAGGCTCTGAGCCATCAGCCCAGAGCCCGTCGCGGGGCTCGAACCCACGGATGCGAGATCGTGACCTGAGCTGAAGTCGGACGCCCAACCGACTGAGCCACCCAGGCGCCCCTGATTTAGATATTTAAATGAGAGTTTGGACTTTAGACTTTAGAGTTGATGCTGGGATGAGTTGAGGCTTTGGGGGTTGTTGGGATGGAATGAATGTATTTGGTATCCAATAAGGACATGTTTGGGAGGGGGGCCAGAGGCAGAATGCTATGGACTGAATTGTGTCCCCACAAATTCATATGTTGAAAGCCCTAATCCCCAGTATGGTTCTCACAGATAGAGTGGCAGAGAGATCTTTCCTGGCACAGCCTTCTCCAGGCTGTATTAGGTAACTTTCCTCTGTTGCTAGAGATGAGAATCAAAGAACTCACAAATTTAGCACAATCGAAACAAAGATGGCAACTCTTAAGCAAACCGAAAGTGATGAATTTTGTTTTCATTTAAATGTTCATTGGACTTAAGCCTACTTGCTGAGAGTTTAATTGTTAAGGAAAATAACTGCAGAACAAAATAAAATGTTGAAAATATATAAAGATTAGGTCCAAAAGGCCCCATAAAATTTAGGGTATCTTATTTTCTCACGGTAGCCTGTATGTTTCATATTCTGTTGAGTTTTCGTCTTCACATGCTGGCCTCATTAGGCTGGGACCATCTTGAGGGCAAGACTGGGGGCTATTTAGTCACCTCTGTATCTCTTAGTATCCACTTAGTATCCAGCACTGTGGCTGGGCCATGCTTGACATTTAATGCAAATTAATTAAACTTAAACTTCAATTCTGGAAAAGGGCCTGTTTCAACTCCCCATAGCCAGTGTCTTCTCCGTCCTGTTGATGACCCAGATCAGAATCCATAGATAAAGGGACAGCCTGGTGAAAGGGGTATACTTTGTCCAATTTAGACATAGAAATGACTTTCCGTTAAGGTGGGTTATTTTGAGAGGGTTAGACATGATTTACATGTCAGTCAGTCAGTCAGTGGCCAAAATGGTTCTCACGTCTGGAGGGAATTTATGTCTCTGCTCTTCTTTACTGAGGTTTTGAAACTTTCGTTACTTAATAATAGTTATCTATTTAGCACTACTGCATGTCAGGTGCAGTGCTGAGGGCTTTACACACTGATCTCTCCTTTAATAACCTCAACAATGCTATGAGATGGTGAAGCCATCTTACAGGTGAAGAATCTGAGGATCTGCAAAGTTAAGCAAATTGTCCAATGCCACACTGGGAAATGCAGTAATGGGGATTAAAATGCACACTAGAGTTTGGACCTTTTCCAGTGGTGTTCTTTGCTGCTCAAGCAGAGCCCCTCGCCCCTTAGAATGGGATGATGGATTTCCTGACTCTCTCTCCACACCAGGATCCTTTCTCTAGGCATAAAAACTCAAAATCCCAATTATCCCTCTGAGAAAGTGATGGCTAAATTTTCCAACCCCCAGGTTGAACTGGTTAATACATCTTCCCCTTCTCACATGCCATGCTGGAGGAGGCAGTTTGCAAAGTGGCAATGTGAGGTTTGGAGTGAGCAAGGACCTTTACTTTGTATGCACCCCGCACCAACATCTGTTGTCATCTCTGTACTTGGAAGGGCTGATATGATGACTAATTATGTTATAGATAGACTGCTGGTTATATAGGGCACATTTAATATTTTCTCTTTTCATTTATATATATCCACAGTGCTGAGCAGCAGCATTGTTAACCCAATACGGGGATCGTGTAAAAGTCTTTCCTAAATGGCTTTGGAATGTGTTAAAATATTTCTACATATTTTTATTTAAAATTTTCTTTAAGGTTGATTTATTTTTGAGAGACAGAGAGTCAGAGCATGAATAGGGGAGAGGCAGAGAGAGAGGGGACCCAGAACCCGAAGCAGGCTCCAGGCTCCGAGCTGTCAGTACAGAGCCCAACATGGGGCCTGAATGACCAGAGCCGAAGTTGGACACTTAACCAACCTAGCCACCCAGGCGCCCCAAAGTTTTAAAGAATCATAAAAGATAAGAGCTACTGGATCATATTTACTGTATCAGGTTTCCAGTATGTTAAGGCTAGAAGAACTTAAGTTAATTCAGAAATCTCTGGATAATGTGGATGATATACCCATAGATATACATGAGTTTCCCTTGAAATGGAGATGCAGAAAAAGTAGATTTTATTAATTCAATGTTTTTCTTATTTTTCACCTGTCGTCTAAATGTGTATTGAAATTCTGTAGCTTGAAACTTCAAACAGACTTGATCACATTTCTTTACCCTGGGTGAAGTGTCTTAAGGGTGAGAAGGCCACCTGGCTGTTTCAGAATGACATTGATTGGAAGTCCCCGTTCCCCAACTCCTCTGCCCCAAGCTACGCCTTGTCTTATCATCAGTTTATCAGGTTCACACTTTAATTCTAATGGTATACCCAGAGGTGACCATCTCTGCTGGACTTATTTACTCAAGTTGAAGGTTGTTGTAAGACCGAGTCCTTGGGGGAAGCGATGGCATGGGTGTGATGGTGGCATTCCATGCCCTTCCCCAGCAGTATTACTGCTGCCATGCTGCAGCATCCTATGCTTGGAGGGTGAGGAAAAGGGTGTCCTCACAGGCTGATCCTTCAGAGTGATTTTGAGCCTGTTCTTGTCTGCCTCTCAAGCATCATTCTTCTAAGTTGGAGATTTTGTGCTCCCCATACACCCTCCAAACATTTTAAATTTAAAGTATAGAAGAATAGCATGATGAACTCCCATATACTCTTTGCTTTATCTCTCTCTTTCTATAAAATATTTTTTTGCTGAACCATTTGAAAGTAAGTGGCAGGTATGATGCTTCACTCTAAAAACCACATGTATCAGCTGAGTACAAGGACACTGTTCTGCATAGCTATAATGCTATTATCACATGCAAGAAACTTAACCTTGATATAAAATCACTGAGTATAGTTCATGTTTAAATTTTCCTTAGTCCTTAAAACATCCTTTGTAGCTATGTTTTTTGGGCAATGCAATCAAACCTTTAATACCACTTTTGTGCTAAGATGAATTCATACATAATTGGAAATGTCTTAGATTATCTCAAATATCCCAAGACTCAACTTTGATTAATTTTCTATTTCAAACCTAAGTCAATTTTCAATAGTGTTTGATCTAACAATATATTGAAACATGTGACATTTGATGTTAGTACTTTTGGAACTGTGGAATAATGCATGTGCAATATTCTCAATGTGTTAAAACTAGAAAGAAAACTTTTTTTAAGCTGTTTTTGTTGTTCTTGTTGCTTTTTTTTTTTTACCATGTTAACCATTTTTAAGTGTAGAGTTTAGTAGTGTTAAGTATATTCATACTCTTGTGCACCAATGTCCATAACTCTTCTCATCTTGCAAAACTGAAACTCTTACCCATTGCAGAGTAATGGCCCCTGTGGGAGCAACACTTCTACTTTCTGTCTCTATGACTTTGACTACTCTAGGTACCTCACATAACTGGAATCATGCAGCATTTATCTTTTTGTGACTGGCTTATTTCATTTAGCATAGTTTCCTCAAAGTCCATCCATGTTACAGCACATGATAGGGATTTCCTTCATTTTTCAGGCAGCATAATGTTCGATCCTATGTAAATACCACATCTTGTTTTTCCATTCATCTGTCAGTGAACTTGGGTTGCTTCCGCTTTTTGACTATTGTGAATAATGCTGCTGGGAATATGAATGTTGTTTTTCTATTTGAATCCAGGATCCAAACAAGAATTATGCATCCAATATTGTGTTAACAAATTCAATTTCTGCTAGAGATTAGCTGGTGTTGACTTATTGCTAGTCACCAGGGACTCAGACTCTATCCAAATGCACATGGATAGCATAGTATCTTATACATGATTGAGCTTGATTTAGAAACCTGATGCTAAATACAGTAACTCATAGTGGGTGTTGGTGAATGTGAGTGCACCTCACTTCTGGTATTAGCCTTTCACCCCTGGCTTTTCTCCATCCGTACATCCTCCCTCCCTCATTCTGCCTCAAGGAAAATGGCGAGTGAGGAGTGAGGAGGTAGAAACTGTGTGTGCGCGATCCAGAGTCTTCCTCTCCTCTTCCTTTGGTTTCTGGCTACTCTAACGTGTTTTGTAATTCTGGGGATAAGGTGGTGAGAGTGGGGGGCTGGCTCTGTTTCAGTGTTGCCACAACTAGGTAGATAATCTGTTGATTATACAGTTTGTCTCCCCAGCTTAGCTAGTACACAGGTATTTGGCCCACATCTCCTAACTCTTTGTTTTACTTGTCAGTTGGTTCATCTCCAGTATGAGGGGCAAAATATTTCTTTTTATTGGACTTCTTAAAATGCCTCAGTTATCAGGGGGACACCTGAATACCAAACTCGACCATCTATCTGCATAGTGGACCTCCTTCTGTTGTATAAATCTGATTAGGACAACAAGTTACAGTTTGGAAGATGCCTAGATCTCTGTAGACCCATGTAAAAGAAATACGGTATTGCCAAAGAGTTATTAATGTTAAATTAATTTGACTTTCCTCACTCTAGAGACATTCCTGTTGAGGTTACTAATGCCAGTTATGAGAAGTAGAGAACTCCTCTTTGCTACAAGCACAGGGAAAATTTTACTCTTTTTAAAAACTCTGTTTAGAAAAAAATTATTTTTCATTGCTAAAAACATGAGAAATGCAGAAAAGTACAAAGAATAAAACAAAAGATACAAAAGCTTATCATCCAGAAAGAACCACTTTTCATGTTTTAGTACATCAGTTTTATCTCCAATCCACGCTTCTCCTTTGAGCTCCAGACTCTGTATCAAACATCTCACTTGATAGCACATCTTGAATGTCCTAGAGTCCACATTCAGCATGACCAAGAATAAACTCATATTCCTCTCACCCAAACCTGTTCCCCTTAGCACATGTTTCCCATATCAGAGTGTTGGTGTCTTCCAGCTGTTCACACTAGAAACCTCAGCCATTCTGAAAGTTCTTTTTCCTTTACATTCCACATCCAATCCTACGTGAAATTCTATTGATTTTAATTTTTCTATATGCCTCAGATTCTTTACTTGTTTATATTCTCAGCACTACTCCCCCATCCATGCTGCCATCATAGGCCATGTGGATTATAATCGATTCCACACTGGTTCTTTTCTCTTCTAGCTGCCTCATGCTGGCCCCTCGTAATTTGTTCTCCATACAGAGACAAATATTTTCAAAGTGAAAATTTGATGGTATCTTCCATACCCACCCTCACTTGTTTCCCCAGTCCCTCAGCAGTAAAGACTTCTGACCCTGGCATATAATGCCCCGCATGACCTGGCCCTATTACCTCTCTAGCCCCATCCCACACCATTCTCTGCCCAGCTTTTTTTACTTCAGCCACATGGCCTTTTTTAAGTTCCTTATACTTGCTGTAGTCCCTCATACCACTGGGCTTTGCCCACACTGTAGTCCCTGCTGAGACAGATCTTTATGTAGGTACTGCACAGTCGTCCATCACAGCTCAGTCACCAGAGAAGCCTTCACTGACCTCCCTAACCAGGTCAAATTGTCCCTGATAAAGGTTCTCCACCAAGCACATCTCCATCACATCATTTAGAATGTGCAATGTGTGTGTGTGTGTGTGTGTGTGTGTGTGTGTGTGTGTGTGTGTTTTGTTTGTTATTTAAGCTTTTATTTACATTCCAGTTAGTTGGGGCACCTGGGTGGCTCAGTCGGTTGAACATCTAACTCTGGATTTCAGCTTAGGTCGTGATCTCATGGTTCATGGGATCAAGCCCCGTGTGGGGCTCTATGCTGAAAGTGTGGAGCTTGCTTGGGATTCTCTCTTTCCCTCTCTCTGCCCCTTCTCTGCTCATGCTGTCTCTTTCTCTCAAAATAAACTAAAAAAATAAATAAATTCCAGTTAGTTAACGTACGGTGTAATATTAGTCTCAGAAGTGCAATATAGTGATTCCACACTCCATACATGTGTGTTTGTTTCTTAATGTAGGTCCTCCCTCACTAGACTGGGAGCTCCTTGAGGGTGGGAAATGTGACAATATCTGCTCACTATGGTATCCTGAACACCTAGAACATACTCATTAAACATTTGAAGAATAAGCAAATGCCTTTCCTTCTGGTCTTCTATATACACTCATATTTGCAAAAATGGAAACATAGTCTATCTACTGTTTTTCCCCCTGCTCAGCAATAAGTGAACATTTGAGGACTATTCTTTGACAAAACCCACTCCTTGGAATTTTTGCTGTTTCCAGTTTATTCTGTGATTCTTCATTTGGAAAGTCTACTTTAGAGTTGGATATGGATAAAGGGTCTGAAATAGTACTGGCCACAGCTATGACATCTGATCCTCTTTCAAGGCCCATCTCTGCACCTGGAGACATCTCTGGTCTGTGGAGAAAGATAGGACAGTCGTTAATGTGTGGGATCAGAGAGACGAGCTTTACAGCACTGCTCTGCTTCTGTTCCACTGAGGTCCTTTTGGATGTAAGGAACAGTTTCAATAAAGTTACTTCAAGAAAAGTGCGATCTAGGCAGAAATCTCTCTAAAACCCAAGAGCAGAGCCCTAACTAGGGCTGGAGGGTGGTTTCAGGATCAGAGTGGCCTCAAGGCTTCAGCAACAGGAGCCTATGACTTTCTACCTAGTTTCAGGGTGACCTGTCTCAGCTTCTCTCTTCATGTTGGCTTCAGTCTTCTCTTCGTACCTTCCAGGTCTTTCTGCTCTCTCTGCTTACTTACCTTCTGCATCTCTTCTGCTTTTCAGTAGTTGGCTTGAAAATGGCTTTAGTTTGGTTCTGACTCTATCATCTGGTATTTCTTTATGCTTCCTTTTACCTCCTATTTATTCTCTCAAATGGCAAACTCTCTGTTTCATATTTCAAATTAGAGAGAGTGTCTCTAATTGTCCTGTTGGATTTTTTTGAGCCAGCTCTTTGTGTCCCTAAACTAATCTCTATCTACACTCTCTATGTATACCTTTGGATGGGTACACCCACTCTAGTCCAAATAGCAAAGGGGAGTAGCAGAGTCACATAGTACCCTAAATGGCTTCCTGGGCAACATCGTTCTGGGCTAGGAATTTTCCATTAAATTATGGCCTGGGCAAATCAGATGCTATAACTTGACTTCCCTAATACAGCCGGTGTAACTTGGGACAAAGTGCCCAACTTCAGTTTGGAGTCTTGGTTTCCTCAGGTTTAAAAAGGAGAAAACAATCTATTTTATCAAGGCATCAGGATAAAAGGAAATAGGATGACACAAAGCATACAGAGCACTTAGTCCAGTAACATCTTAACAAACGATGCTTTCTATAGTAATAGTGTCATCTATAGTGTATTAATATACAGTTGACCCTTGAACAACACAGGTTTGAACTGCATGGGTGCACTTACATGCAGATTTTTTACAGTACAGTGCTGTAAATGTATTTTCTCTCTATGATTTTCTTTATAACCTTTCCTTTTCTCTAGCTTGCCTTATTGTAAGAATACAGTGTATAATACATACGTATTATAATACATATAATGTGAAAAATGTGTTAATCAACTATGTTATTTTTTTAACTTTATTTATTTATTTTGAGAGAGGGAGAGGGAAACAGAGAGAGAGAGAGAGAATGAGAGCATGAGCAGGGGAGGGGCAGAGAGAGGGAGAGAATTCCAAGCAGCTCCGCATTGGGAGCGCAGAGTCCGATGCTGGGCTCAGACCCACAAACCACGAGATCATGACCTGACCCACAACCAAGAGTCAGACGTTTAACAGACTGAGCCACCCATGCACTCCTCAATGATTTATATTATTGGTAAGGTTTTTGGTCAACAGTAGTCTACTTAGTTAAGTTTTCGGTGGTAGTCAAAGTTATATGTAGATTTTCAACTGCACAGAGTTTGGTGTTCCTGATCCCCATGTTGTTTAAGGGTCAACTGTATTTGTAATTAACATATATTAATATATTACATATATTAATATAATTGAAATAATATATTTTAAAATTGCCTCTGATTAGACTGGGTTACTTCTGGGAAGAATTTCCCAATGGATAAATTCTTCTATGAATTGTTGTGACTCTGGGTAGAACAATATTTCTGATGCACAGGGTGGAGTGATGGGAATGTTTATTTCCCTGGGGAGATGGTGGTCTATGGGCCTCTCTACACTGACTATATGGAAATTAGCCAAGATAACATGGGGACAATAGATAGCCTGTAGGTACTAACAAAGGTCATTGTACTGAAAAAGTTTTTGGTCTGAAGCCAGAAGCCAGATTTAGACTGAAATACACATACTTTCTTTTATATAGAAAGGTTTAAAAAATGTTTTTTTACGTTTATTTATTTAAAAAAAATTGTTGTTAACGTTTATTTATTTTTGAGACAGAGAGAGATACAGCACGAACAGGGGAGGGTCAGAGAGAGAGGGAGACACAGAATCTGAAACAGGCTCCAGGCTCTGAGCTGTCAGCACAGAGCCCGACGCGGGGCTCGAACTCACGGACCGCGAGATCATGACCTGAGCCGAAGTCGAACATGTAACCGACAGCCACCCAGGCGCCTCTTACGTTTATTTATTTTTGATAGACAGAGAGAGACAGAGCACAAGTGGGGGAGGGGCAGAGAGAGAGGGAGACACAGAATCCAAAGCAGGCTCCAGGCTCCGAGCTGTCAGCATAGAGCCCGACGTGGGGCTCGCACTCAGAAACCCTGAGATCGTGACCTGAGCCGAAGTCAGATGCTTAACCAACTGAGCCACCCAGGCGCCCCTATAAGAAAGTTTTGAATAATAATAACTAATGCTTACATAGGGCTTCATATATGTCAGACATTGTTTTAAAGGAATCACATATATTCATTCATTTCCCCTTTTCCACAACACCTGGAGGTGGACACTATTGCTACCACCAATGTACAGATAAAGATACTGAGACATTGACCTGTTCTTAAAATCCTTTCAATAAACTGACCTTACTTTAACCTTATGCCTATCTCTAGTTCTTTGTCCTCTGGGTACCACGTTTGGTATTGCTATTCCGTCAGGGCTGGAGTCTTGCCTCACTCCTCCAGCTTATTTCCAGGGCTGATATTCTTCCATAAACTTCAAACCTGAGGGCTGCTGCCAGAGCCCTTAATACCCCCCACTGCCTTTTTAAAAACAGTCCAGAGATTTATTTATTTATTTATTTATTTATTTATTTATACACCTTATTACTCCATGAATTCATAAGGAATGGGTCCTAGAAGTTCAGGTTCCTTTGTGTTGATTTTTACAAAGTGTGCTTCTCTGGTTGGAGCAGGCTGGCATTTTGGCTTGTTAGGGTTCCGGGAAGGTTGTACTAAGATGTGCTACAGAGGCATATTGATTATTCTGAATTGAAGTTACTTAAGAAACAGCCAGTGTGAGAGGAACACTCTACCCTTCTTTTGTCTCCAGAAAGCAGGAAATAAATCTATCATGTGGAAGGTAACTTCCCTGTACCCAGAGGTATAGAGACATCCGTACAGTCAGAGATTGGAAATTGAGGGCCAAGAAGGCTATGTAAGCAAACTCTGTTTAGATTCTCCACTAATTAATAACCAAACCTAAGTTTGTCTTATCAATTCATCAGAAATTTATTTCTTTGTCTAAAAAGTATAAAAGCTACCTGCCTTGGTTACTTCTTATATCTGTGGGATCTCCATACATATGAATTAAATCTGTTTTTCCCCCCTGTTTATCTGCCTTGTGCCAATTTAATTATTACACAAGCCAAAAGAACCAAGCAGGCTAGGGATAAAATTTTCCTCCTCCCCGACAAGTTGAACCCAAGTACTTTTCTTTTCAGTTTTCTTCTTTTTCTGATCATACCCCTTCACACATTTCAGGAAGCTATCTTGGCTCTTAGAATGCTTAATTTGCTCAATGTATACATTAATTCTCTTGGCAAGAATCTTGCCCCTAACTTGTTTGTTTATATCAACGCCAGAAGTATGCTGGGTAATATTGTAGACTCCTGCAGTTTTGCCATGGGAACATTTGTGGGGCATTCCTTTTTGAGCAGTGCTATTCCCTTAATGTCTACGACATTGCCCTTCTTCTATATTCAGATGTATGTGGCCAAAGGAACAAGTCCATGTTTTCTAAAAAGCTTGGAGAACACATAGTGGGTGCCTCTTTCCTTTTGTGTTAGTCATTTTGGTGAATTATTGGAATATGGTGGTTTGGGGAAAGAAAGAAAGGAAGGAAGGAAGAAAGAAAGAAAGAAAGAAAGAAAGAAAGAAAGAACCTCTTAATATCTTGAGCAAATTTGGCCAAGAGGCAAACTGGGACAAAAAACCATAATGGGGCAATGAGTGAGAGGTACATGAAGATAAGTGGTTCAAAAATAAGTGTCTTTTGGGAAATTCTCTTTTTGAGAAAACTGGAATTGCCATGAGGGCAGGTGTAGAAGCTAGAAGGTACCAAGTTGGGCTGTAGATGTTTCCATAGTGAGTGCTTGGAGGTGAGGCCCACATTGGAGTCTGTGGAGGAAGGGTGGTATGGTGGTTAGTGTGTGGGTCAGACAGAAGAACATCCTGATATTGCTCTGTTTCTGTCTAAGCAAGCCCATTTGGTTGTAAGGAGCAGAGAGGCTCAATCAAGCTACCTTGAGAAAGGGGGATTTAGGGATATAGAAATTCAGAATTTCTCTGAAATTTGATAATTAGAGTCTTAACTGGAGCTGGAGAGTGGTCCAGATTCAAGGTCACGTCAGGACCTTGAATAGTCTAAAGGGGAAGGTGGTATATGTTTAATAACTGGATTTTAAACAAACAAACAAACAAACAAACAAAAAGCCTCTGGTTTATAACACTTGCCAATTTCTATGATGTAAATACTCCTATTGTGGCCAATTTCAACCAACATAGTATCACTTAACCTGAAGTTGGGAATAAATAGACACAACTGTCTCTAGTTAGTTAAAGTCTATTCCAGCACACCAATGTTAACTTTAGTTTTTTTCCTGAACTTTCCAAGTTTTCAAGAAGGTGATTTATTATTGTTTTATAATCAGAAAAAAGTAACAAAAAATATTAAAAAATAAATATAAATATATGGGATGTAGGCTGGCATATTAAGGACAAACTTCTCCAATTTTGCCATTTGTTGAGGGTCAGTCTTCACTTTTGCTGTTGGCCCCTGGCACCCCCTTAGGGCTTGCAGCAGGTTTGGTTGGACTCACAGCTGCCTTCAAGAAGTCACTTCCAAATTTTGACTCCCTATTTTGTGGACATTGTTGCAGAAAGAGGTTACTTAGAACCACCTGGTGGGGGTCTCAGGAACCCCTGGCCTTCCTTGAGTTCAGGTCTGCAAAGGATACTCCAGAGTGATGCTCAGGGACCTGGCAAGGTGGCTCTGAATAGAGTTTGGGAAAACTATAACCAATATATGGCAAGTCTTTCATTGTGTTGACTAAAACATACAAATTTAGACTATGGAAAGTGTTTGCTGTATGTGGCATTTATAACAGAAAATGAAGCCTTCACACAGATCTTTTGAAAATAATCACCTCCAGATTTAAATTATGAAACAGTTGGCTCTGGGCTTGGCCCTGTACTCAGATTTTGGTTTCTGGGCTCCCCACTTAGATCAGCCTTATGTTCCTTCTCATGTAACCTTCCAACTTCCCATTTCTGACTCCTGCAGCCCCCCAGCTCATTATTCTCTCTCTTTTTTTTTTTTTTAATTTTTTTAATGTTTATTTATTTTTGAGACAGAGAGAGACAGAGCATGAATGGGGGAGGGGCAGAGAGAGGGAGACACAGAATCGGAAGCAGGCTCCAGGCTCTGAGCCATCAGCCCAGAGCCTGATGCGGGGCTCGAACTCACAAACCGTGAGATTGTGACCTGAGCTGAAGTCGGACGCTCAACCGACTGAGCCACCCAGGCGCCCCTCATTATTCTCTTATGAAAGCATTTATCTTTTGTTACTATTATGCTGGGACCAGGTTGTCAAGAGGAGTTGGCTTGAGGGGCCCAGGGCTAGGCCTCTGATGGGCAAGGGCTAGGGGCCTTGGGCAGCCTTGAATCAGGCAGGGAGGAGAGAGACCAAGCCATAGTGTCTGCAGGATGGGAGTGGCAGAGACTGGGGTGCACCACCCATAGGCTGGGGATGCACAAGTGAACCTGACCTGAAGTAGAGGCTGTAGGTTCTCTGTCCTCTGGAACCAGAAGGAGATCACAGAACAGAAGGTAAGGCTACTCTTATTTGAGGCATAGGTGGACATTCCAGTCACCTCCCACTTACAAGCACAAACATACAAAGTCTTGATTGTGCTCCTTGAGCCTGAGGTGGATAAAGCACTGGCTCAGGAGCTGCAAGTCCTGAATTCTTGCCCCATTTCAGCTAATTACTAGCTGACGTTGTGTGAGTCACATAATCATCTGGGTTTATTTCATGATCTGTTGTTTGAAGCAGTTGTAGACCAGCCGGGGATGACGCTAAGGATTTGAGAATTCTTCACATTGGACCCCAAGTGGCCTGCCTGTAACTCTTTTCTGTTGGGTCTTTCTTGATTCACTGGAGTCATCCTCTACTTTCTTCCACCTGATGGCCTTCCAAATCCTGTATCAGAGCCCTTCTTTTTCCCTTTGTTAAATACCTACAGAGCCTCTGACAGATTCACATATAACAATGGTTCTCAAGGAATAGACCTGGGACCAGGACCAGCAGCAGCAGCACTACTTGTGGCTTGTTAGAAATGCAAATTCTCAGACACCACCCTTGATCCACCTAATTAGAAAGTCTGGGGTTGGGGCCCAGGTAATGCTGATGCATGCTCCAGTTTCACATTGCTGCCAGAGGGCATGGCTCACTGGCTTGCTCTCTTACTATTGTACCCCATTCTCCAACCCCAACCCCCTCACACACCTTGTCTTCTTGTTCTACCTAATGGTTTGTAGTTCTCCAAATACTCCTTGTTCTTTTATACCTCTGAGTGTGTTCATTCTTCCTTTCCCCTCCCCTTTTTCTCTCCTCACAAATTCTTCTTGTCCTCCTGGGTCAGCTCACACATTACCTCAGCCATGCAGGAACTCCTCTTAAGAGAGCCACTGGCTACCAAGGCAGAGCTCTTGTTCCAGTTTTTGATTATTCTTTCATCCAACCATGAAATTTGTCTATCCGCCCCATATTACTTGACTGAATCATATGTAACTGGGCTTGTGCTAGACTCTGGGATGTAGAATGACTTGACTTGTGTGCTCACAGCTTACTAGGGGAGACAGACCGTGAGCCAGACTAATGACAATACAGTGCTTTAGTGCATCTGCAGAAGCATGAACACACACGCAAGGCTTGCGATAAATGTAGGTATGTTGGGGAAGCTTTAGGAAGACAAGAGAGACATTTATCTTGAAGGATAAATAGGCATTTTGCAGGCAGCAAGGAAAGTATGAAGTCCAGGTCTCCCTTGGTAGCATTTAGACCCTGAAGCAAATATTTCTTTGTTCACTCTGCTGTTCATCCTGGAGAAATCAAGTGAAAATGAACTCATGTTAAATGTGTATGTGTGTATATATTTCAGTTTTTTCTTCTGACAGGAAATATGAGGTCTCTGAATCAGAGAAAAGATCATTTATTACTCACAGATCATCTTCTTACCAATTCCCTGCATCCCTATCTCTTTAGATAATGTGCAGTGGGGTTGCACCACGGGAGGTGAGCACTGAAACTGTAAGACTCAGCTTATATGGATAGCACAGGTGGCATGTGAGGCCATTTCCTCCTCCTCCTCCTCCTGAGAGAGAAACCTTTATTCTGGAATGTAAACAGATCCTCTCTGGGGAGGGGGTGAGCAGTCTCTACTTTTGCTTTTCTACGTTGGAATATATATAAGTGAGTGGCTTCAGATACTACACTTGATCTTAGCCAAAAGGCCTGAGAAGTGATAAGCAAATGGCTTCAGGAGGAAATAAGTCCCTAAAGCTCCCAGGGGCAATACACCATCTCTAACTTCTGAGGCATGTTTTTTATTGAATCTTCCTTCAGCCCGGTATACCAGTGCTCTTTGCTCAGAAAAGGAAAAAAGGGGTCTTCCCCTTCTCTGGGATACAGCAGCAGAAGCAGTGGGTTGTTGGCAGTGGTGATGTTCAAGGAAGTGTGGCCCTGAAAATATGGCAGGCAGAGGCCCAGAGCACTGCAGGCGTAGCTTGTGGTGCTTTGGTGCCATTGCAGTTGTGACTATTTCCTAAAAAGGTAAACACGGTCTCAATTGACTTTGTGAAGTCCTTCTGTCAGTGATGAGTTAGGTGCTTGAGCATTGATTGAGGTGCAGCAGCAGACAGCAGGAGATAGAACTGATTGGACATTGGTGGGGTTGGTGGAGAGAGACTCTCAGGTCAGGGGACTGGAAGGTGGGGTCCTCTAACTTTGATCAATCAAAGTCACAGTTACACTGGAGTGTTTCTGGGAAAGCCTCTGTTGGAGATTATGATTCTACCGGGTCATTGGGGAACAGTGGAAGGTGAAAACGTTGGGCTTTAGAATCAGCCAGACCTGAGTTCAAATCTCAGTTCTGGCATTCAGTAGCTATGTGTCTTAATTTGTCTTCACCACAAAGTAGATATTAGACAAGGACTGGCTACAGGTAGTTTATTTGAGAAGCACAGTGATAGGGTGGGGAAGTGAGAGGATGAATGGGTTACTACTATGAGCAACTAGAGCTCAGTGCTCTGAGAGTCTTATGATAGACAGTGTAGAATGCACTTCAGTAGTGTCCCATGAAGAGACAAGGAAGCTAGCGTTTTTATCTACCAACTTCTGGCCTTCAGTTGCAGGTCAGTCTGGGGGCACCTCTGGTGAGCCCACATGCTCTTGTAGCTGGAAAACTCTCTCAGGCACAGTGTTGCTATTGGTGTGCTTCTGGGAACTTTCTGTGGGTGACCTCCAGGATGTACTGAGGGGCTATGGACAAGATATTAATTATGTGATCTTACCTGTCTCCATGTCTCCAAAATGGAGATCATAAAACTTAACTACACTGGATTGGTGGGAAGATTAAGCTCATCAGAGTTCATAAAATGACTCTCATAGTTCTTGAAGCATAGTCGATACTCTATAAATGAGACCTTTAGTAGCATTAAGTTAACATGACAGAACAGTGGCTTTTCCTTTGTAGCTGACTTAACACTTGTTTCTATCATGATAAGTTGTGTTAGAGAAGAAAGTTGACTGGGGTCAGAAGGGGAAATCTGTGGTTTTAGGAATAGAGATTTCCATTGAGTGAAGCTACCCATTTGTATGGAGACAGAATCTATTCCTTATAAGCATTATAAAGCCAACTAACTAGCCTAATAAGATATAATTAGATTATTTGCCCAGTATTAAAGCTTTTGCCAGTGGCTTGTACATTTTGTGGCTATAAAGAATATCTATAAAGAATATTTGTCGGTTAATGCTAAATCTCAGAGCATATCCAGGTTGACATGGATGCCAAACTGGTTGTGTTTTTTACGTTTGCACTAAATCTAATTGTAGGTATTACCACACCTACAGTACAAGTCTGTGAATACATCCCTACTAGGAAAATGTGGGGTTGGGGAAAAGGTAACAGTTATATGCTTATGTCAAGGGAATGGGGTGGGTGGACTTGGAAGGTATGTGAAAAATAATAAGGGAGATTGGTGAACAGGATCCATCATGAATGGAGAATTGAATTTTATTCTTATTTCGTTTTATTTGAGGGGGAGTTGGAGTGGAGCTGAATATGGCCAGGGTTGTTCATACTTTGAGAGGTTCTGGGGGACAAGATTTCATGAGAGAGATTGGGTCATGTGTTGTCCTCAGCTCTACCAGAGGTGGTGGTTGGAGTCATGGGGATGAAAGTGCTGAGTTCCTCCCAGTTGAGGCCTGCAGGAAGAGTCAAGGTGTGTTCGTCCCTGTGATGGGCACAGGAGGTCAACTATGTACCAGCCCTTCCCTCTCCTCTCTGCTAACAGACCCTGATTTTGTTTGGCTATCAGGTATCTACTCCTTGATCTTGGGGAAAGGGGACTGGAGCCAGCAGATGAATCATGTTTGGTGCAAGCCAATCATGTTATTCCATTTGTATTTCCTAGAGTTAGATCTCAGGTAGTCTAGTGACCCAGGAGAAGCTTAATGGGGATTTTAGGAAATATTTTCTTTGTGGTAAAAAGAAAGAGATGAAGGAGAAGAGGACTTCCCTTCTTCCTGCTTTTGGACTGGTTAGTATTGTGGCAGCTATTATGTGATCATAAGGGGGCATCTCCGTCACACTGAGAATGTGACAGAGTGGGAAAATGGAAAAATTCTGTGTCATTGATGACATCACTGAGCTTCTGGATTAACCTGAGACTGCATACATTTGCCTTCTTATAGTATGAGACTTATATTGTTTAAACCACTTAAAAATTTTTTTCTAATGCTTATTTATTTTTGAGAGAGAGAGACAGAGAGCAGGGGAGGTACAGAGAGAGAGGGAGACGAGGGTCCGAAGTGGGCTCTGCGCTGACAGCAGAGGGCCTGATGTGGGGCTCGAACTCATGAACTGTGAGATCATGACCTGAGCTGAAGTTGACCCTTAACCAACCGAGCCACCCAGGCACCCCTGTTTAAACCACTTTTGATGGACTATTCTGTTGTTGAAGCCAAAGCATCTTGATTGACAGAGCTCTGGATAAAGCACAAGTCTGGTGGGAGGGGAGATATGAAAGACCTTGACCTTAGGAATAAGTATCTATGGAAGAGAGGAAGAGCTGAGGCAGAACTGGGACCCGTGGAGGAGGCTCAGTCACCACTGACCAGGGCAGAGAATGGATTGGGACTCCCTGTTGATCAAGGGGACAGCCAGTGTTCCCCACTGCTAGAAAGTACAGTCAGACCAACACACTAGTGTTGTCTGTACATGAAAGCAGGAGCCAGACAACAGAGACCACTTTGGTTAGGTATTGTGGACTGGTGCAACCATGGCAAGCAAGCCCTACCATTCCTTCTGTGGGAGATGCGGGGGTCAGGATCAACATGATATTACAGCTCTGGGTAGCCTGATGGTGGTGGAGGAAACGGGCTTTGAAGCCAAACAGATCTGGGTCCTGCCACTCACTTGGGCAGAGCTTCAGTTTCCTTCTCTGTAAAATGAGGACAATCATATCTGCCCCACTGGATTCTTATAAAGGTTAGAATACATTAGAGTGAATTAACTTCTCTAGTCTATAATATAGTGGGAGTTTATTAAAAGATGATTATTATCACTTAATAGAGACCTGCAGAGGTAATGAAGATGCTTCATGGTGTACCACTAGATGCATGGCCAATAGATGCTGAGTGAGATTAGGCCAATTTGAGACTTGCTAGGGTAATCTGGTGTTGACCTACTCTGATTAGTCTTCTAAGAGAGAAGACCCTGGGGATGGAGTTTCTGGAGATCATTTGTTCTCTGTCCACAGAGACATATCTGAAACAATAGACTTTCTTGGTAGGGGGGAACATTAATATTTGCAATGACATTGTTTTCCCCTGAGCAGGGAGGAAGACAAAGACAGAACATGTGCAATGCTGATATAAACAAGAATGCCAGCGATAAGTGGGTTTTCCAAAGTTCCCAAGGGACTGTGTGGGGGCTTATCATGGGGTCTCACACTCCTGAGAAGAGGGAGGGGGAAGAATGTAGAATGTTCCCTGCACATCCTATCATTGACAACTTGCATTATAAAAGCACCAGAGGTATGAATGTAATAACCAGAATCAGAAGCTTCCTGCTCACGGATATGAGGGGGAGATGGACCAAAATAGCTCACAGCACTAATAGCAGACTCTGGGAAGCCACCCCTTCTCCTCTGGAGCCCCTTTATACACACCTCTTCTAAGTAATTTCCAACCTTTTGTTGACTCACAAAAAGAAGAAGAATAGAAGTTACTGGCGTTTGTAGTAACAGGATGAGAAAGTACGAGACTTCCTGTTGTGTGTGTGTGACAGCTGGTGATAAGTGGAGGGCTCTGCACAGGAAATCCGCTCAACTTCTGCAATGTGACCTGCCTGAAACTTGGGCGCTCCTTCAGTCTGGATGTTTATGGCAGGACAGGGGGGCGCCTGGACCATGGGCGACGTGGTAGAGAAGAGTTTGGAAGGGCCGCTGGCACCTTCTACGGATGAGGCCTCCCAGAAAAGAGGAGACCTGGTAGAAATCTTAAATGGGGATAAGGTAAAATTCGATGACACGGGACTCTCCTTAATTCTGCAGAATGGCCTGGATACCCTCCGCGTGGAAAATGCTCTGACAGATGTCATCTTGTGTGTGGACATTCAGGAATTCTCCTGCCACCGCGTGGTCCTTGCCGCGGCCAGCAACTATTTCAGGTCAGCATGCCTAGGATTGCAGTCAGATTGGGTGCAGGTTGTAAGGAAAATCGGTATTGATGTGATAGCCCAATCTAACTAGTTGACTGTTGTTGCATGTACGTTTTGTGTATCTATTTAGGTTCATGTGTCTATTCCAGATACAAGAAAGGAAGCTATTAAGCCTTAGATTTTAGATTTGTTTAAGGTATATTAAAAGAGAGATTGGTGTCATTTGAAAGCAATGTTTATGTTTATGGTGAATCTTCTGTATATGTGTCATTATTTCAGAGGATGGAAAATTACTGAAGTCATGGGGATTTTTTTCCCGCTTGGTCTGACTAGTGTGTTGGAAACATGATGTTGTCTTTCTTCACCAATGTTGTGGCCCCTCTTTTGGAGTTATCAAATGACTTGCTGAAAATTAGGGGCATCTGGTTATGCAGAGGGTGGATTGGAAAAGAACGTAGTAACAAAGGTGCTTTAGCAGGGAGAGGCTCCCAAATGTAACACACTCTGAGACCTGGGTTCCATCCCTCTCTTCCCTTCCTGACAGTGAGACTTGAGGCAAGTCACTTCATGCTCTGAGTTTCTGTTTTGTTATCTGTACATTGGGGATAATGATGATTACCTCTCTGGATTGTTGTGATAATTAAATATGAGAGGGAAAGGGTCTTACACAGTGCCTAGGGTATAGTGGATGCTCAGTATGTGTTTGTTGAAAATCTTCACTTCATTCTGTTTGGTTCAGCTTAGAATCATTTATTGGTTACCATGAGCAAATGCCTGGGATAGGAATGTGGGAAAATCAGGAACCAGTGAGGAGGGCTGGATCCAGAGATCTCCAGATCAATGTAGACATGGTGGGAAACAGTCCCAAAGAGAAATGGTGATGAAGAAGGTATCTGGGGAACTTGAAAAAGAAGTAGATTTAGAATTTCTTTTTTTTTAAAGCTAATTTATTTATTTATTAATATTCATTTATTGTTGAGAGAGAGAGACAGAGTGCGCGTGGGGGAGAGACAGAAAGAGAAAGGGACACAGAATCCAAAGGCTCCAGGCTCCAAGCTGTCAGCACAGAACCCGACATGGGGCTCGAACCCACGAACTGAGAGATCATGACCTGAGCCAAAGTTGGTTGCTCAACCGACTGAGCCACCCAGGCGCCTCTAGAATTCCTTTTAATGAGATTCTTCTTAACTCTTGGTTCTGAGGAAATTAAAAACTATTTATCTATGTAAACATCATGAAAAGTATTTTATCTTTTTACTTTTTCTGAGATGCTTAGAGGGAAATTTTTACTTGGAATTCAGAGAGCAGTGTCAATGGATTGTTGTGGGATTGATTAGGTCCCCTATGTAAACAAGGCAAGGGGACACCTGGGTTTGTGGGAAGTAGCGCCAGCCATGTGCCAGACAGACATAGTATCTGATTTTATTTTGCAGCACTGCGGTGAGGTGGCTGATGTCCCCTTTCACAGATGAGGAAATGGAAATCCAACATTACAAATGTAATCATTGCTGGAGTAGGGATTGGGCACATTCTAGAAATCCTTGTTTTTACTGCAATACAAATTGCCACTAAATTTGGGGCTCCATTCCAGAGGAAGTATATAACAGGTAACATGTAGGTACAGCCATAAAGTTGGGATGATACAGATAAACATTTCTCACCCCACCGGTATTGGTTGTATCTTTCACATTGATCAACAACCACTTTCAGAAGTGAATGAAAGTCAACTTAGCTCAATGTACTTAGTACCCATTTTTAGATTTATTGATTCTCTTTTGAATCACTGGAAAATGGCAGTCATACAAATGTATGCCTGATTAGCAATTTAGTTAGTGGCTCAGCCTGCCTATGGAACAGGACCGCTGGCTGTGTGCTCTCAAGCACATCATGATTCCTCTGGTCCTTGGGTTTCTCATCCTAAATGGAAGGTGTTTAGGCCCAGGTCCTTCCCACCCTGCTGATGTAGGATACTTAGGGAAAGTGTGTACCAGCCCTCAAAGGTGGTGGTGGCCATGAGATGCTGGAGGCACCCACACAGTGTGCCTGTGTGCCTATGGTTGAAGACTCTCTTCCAAAACTGCCTGGTCACGTAGGGAAATTCCTTCTTTTCTTCAGAGCAGCAACTTTTGATTCTTATCTTGGTATTTCCAGGATGACTTTTCTCCTATAATGAACACAGTCTTGGAGACAGAATTCTTTTTTCCGGTATTGCTATTAACTGCTATTAATAATAACTTCTGTTGTTGAGCACTTAGTGAGAGTAAAGCTCTGTGCCACCTGTGTCCCATACACCATCCCACGGCAGCCCTGCGAGGTAGGGAATTTTATCCCCACTTACAGATGAGGAATGAAAGCCCGGAGTGTCTCGGTGAATAAAGTGACCAAGTGGGATTTGGACTTAGGACTGACATGAAGTCTGACATTGCCTCACCACCCGTTTTGCTTAGTTTCTAAGGTTTTGAAAGGGCTAGGGAGCCAAGTTCCTCTTATGCTCATACTTAGGAAGGGCAGAGAGCCTACTCTGTCTGAGAGGCTTCTGACACAGCCCTCTTTGCTTTGGAGGGCCTGCAAGCTGGCAATTAAATTTTGTACACTTTTTCTTTATTCATTGAGAACATAAATATTTTCCATGGAGTGACTAAACCACAGTTTATTTAACCAGTCCCCTGTTGACAGACATTTGGATCGTTTCTAATCTTTTTATTTTTTTATTTTTTTTTAACGTTTATTTTATTTTTGAGACAGAGAGAGACAGAGTGTGAGCGGGGGAGGGGCAGAGAGAGAGGGAGACACAGAATTGGAAGCAGGTTCCAGGCTCTGAGCCGTCAGCCCAGAGCCCGACGCGGGGCTCGAACTCACAGACGGTGAGATCGTGACCTGAGCTGAAGTCGGACACTTAACGAACTGAGCCACCCAGGCGCCCCTCGTTTCTAATCTTTTGCCATACAACAATGTTGTAATGAATAACCTTATACATATGTCATTTTTATATGTGTGCAGGAATACCTGGGGGTGCATTTCTAGAAGAGGGTTTGCTGAGTTAAGCAGAAATGCATCTGCAGTTTAAGTGGATATATATGCCAGATCTGCCTTTATAGGGGTTCAGTCATTTTGAACTCCTGACAGGCTTGCCGAAAGAGGATGGCTTCCAACTTTGGGATTTTTCCCAGTATGACAGATGAGAAACAGTATCTCAGTTTTGTTTTAATTTGCATTTCTCTCATTTTGAATAAGCTCAAACGTCTTTTTGTATGTTTAAGGATTGTCTGTAGTTCTTTTCTGTGAACTGTCTCTTCACGGCCTTTCAAATTTTCACATATATATATATATATATATATATATATATATATATTAAATGTTTATTTATTTATTTTGAGGGAGAGACAGCAAGAGACAGGGAGTGCATGTGTGAGCAGGTGACAGGTAGAGACAGGCGGAGAGAGAGAATCCCAAGCAGGCTCCATGCTCAGCACAGAGTCTGATGTGGGGCTTGAACTCATGAACCGTGAGATCATGTCCTGAGCTGAAATCAAGAAGTCTGTTGCTTAACCGAATGAACCACCCACATACACCAAATTTTCAGATATATATTTTTTAAAATTAAAATTTATTTTTATCAAAGTACTGCATGCAGATAGTTAACGAAGAGTCAAATAGTATTTAAAGACTTATAATGAAAAAACAAAAATTCCTCTTCACCTCTTCTACCCTTCAGTATTGTTCACCAAAAGTCACCATTTTTTATGTTTAGCTGTTTCTTCTGGTATTATATTTATATTTCTTCAAAATATGCTTATGCTACTCTTTCTTGATTTCTCAACATTAGACATCATTTACTGATTTCCTAGTATGTCTGATAAGGACTTAGCACTTACTCCTAGCTCCCTTACCATACACTGACCTTTACTACACTCTCTCAGTATAATGTTTTCACATTTTTCCTGGATAAGTTTGTATTAAGAATTTGCATGATGTTCATGAAAACATTTTTCTTGTTGAACCAAGTTGTGTGAAATGATTACATTTTGTTTCATGTAAAGCTTTTTGTCTTTCCTAAAGTTAATAATTCATTGTTTTTTCCATTTGCTTAGTTGTGGGACTATCTTTTGCTCACATCTTCTCACCATGATCTTTCATGTGGTCTAGTGCATCAAAGAATCTACCAGTTCCATTTTCCCCCAGAATCTTCCTCACTGACATCATTTTACACATGTTCTCTGGACCTGCTGCCCAGCTATTGTCTACCTGCATATATAACCATGGTGGCTATAAACAGGGACTATATTAGTAACTCAGACAATGTAGTTCCCTTTGGGGGCCTATTTAGAAGTCTTGAGTGGAATGAGGAAGTTGGGAAAATACATAGAGTTGAGGCTGAGAAAAGCGCAAGGGAGAATAAAGCTGAAAAAGTAGCTCGTGACATACATTAAATGTCAACAGCCAAATGTCAAGGTGTCTGAATATTATCCTAGCAGGAAAATCAAGGAAAGCATAATTTAATATTCATAGTAATTGTTTTTTAAAATGTTATAAAACTAGTAGTGTGTTTTAAAAGACCACTAAGGGGCGCCTGGGTGGCTCAGTCAGTTGAGTGTCCGACTTTGGCTCAGGTCATGATCTCGCAGTGTTCGAGTTCAAGCCCTGTGTCGGGCTCTGTGCTGGCAGCTCAGAGCCTGGAGCCTGCTTCAGATTCTGTGTCTCCCTCTCTCTCTGACCCTCCCCCGTTCATGCTCTGTCTCTCTCTGTCTCAAAAATAAATAAAAACATTTACAAAAAATTAAAAAAAAAAAAAAAAGACCACTAAGAAAGCTGCCATTTGTGTTATGCCTTTGGACATCCCCAAATCAAAGTCTTTGGAACTGGTTGTGCATCCTACATGCTGAACCCACCTCCCATAGGATCTCCATCTAAACCAGTGGCTCTCGCCATTTTGGGGGGGCAGGGAACAAATCATTGCAGATATGGCACACTCCATAGGTGAGGCTGACCCCTGAGGGCAATCGTGTTGCGATTTCAGGGGTGGCTGAGGGAAGGAGTGGTGATGTAGGGAGGGATCATCAGGCTCCTCATAGTCCTACCAGATGACTGGCCTTCCCATATGAATAAAAGAGCTTCCGGGCTGAGGCTGAGTCGATAGCAAGCTCCTTTGTTGCTGCTGCTGCCCCAAATCTGCCTGGACCTTGGCTCCTGCTTGTACCTCAGTACCCTGGTCTTTGGGTCTGGTTCCCTGAGTCCATGATGAGGGGATTTTGACCACTGGCTACAAAAATCAAGCACAGGTCAGGAATGGGAATGGCATTCTGGGCCCAATCTATTAATATTATTATTATATATTAACTAATTACTGTATGGCAGCAAGTAGGGTGAGAGGCTACCCTTTTTTTCTTTTAATATTTTTTTATTTTTAAGAGAGAGACAGAGCATGAGCGGGGGAGGGTCAGAGAGAGAGGAAGACACAGAATCCAAAGCAGGCTCCAAGCTCCGAGCCGTCAGCACAGAGCCTGACATGGGGCTTGAACTCACGAACTGTGAGCTCGTGACCTGAGCCGAAGTCAGACGCTCAACCGACTGAGCCACCCAGGCGCCCTGAGAGGCTACTCTTAAACCACGTGTAGAGGTTATAATCCTTTGCTTTTTCTGCATAATGGTGTAAGGGGTCTACAAGGGAGCCGGCAAGCACAGGTGAGAGAGTAAGTGCTAAGGAAAACAAGAATGAGTTAAGGCCATCTGGGTCTGGATTAGAAATCTTGCTAATGGTGAAAACATTGAGTATTGCTGTTGCCACAGTGGGTATGCCTGATCAAGTGAACTGGTGACTGTACTTCGAGCATTGGGTCCTGCATTTTATGCTTTTAGTCTTGTTCGTTGAGTAGAATCAATGTGGTGGTTAATATTTAAATACTATAGACCAGGACACCTGGATGGCTCAGTCAGTTGAGCATTCGACTTTGGCTCAGGTCATGATCTCTTGGTTTGTGGGGTCAAGCCCTGCGTCGGGCTCTGTGCTGTCAGCTCAGAGCCAGGAGCCTGCTTTGGATTCTGTGTCTCCCCCTCTCTCTGCCGCTCTCCTGCTCGCACTCTGACTCCCTCTGTCTCTCAAAAATAAGTAAGCATTAAAAAAATACTTAAGTACTATAGGTCTATAATTTCTTATCAGCAATTCTAAAATCCCCCAAGTGCTGATAAATGAGAAGGTTTTTAGAACTTATTTGGCAGACAAATTTGTGACTTGAGCTGCACATGTCTGATGGAGACATCTGTCCTGAACTGAGAAGAGGCTACTTGGAGTCTGTTTATTCCATTATGCATATATTCATTGCTGGAGTACTAGTGCTCTGGATATAGGAATGCTGGCGGTGCTATATAATATTCAAGATATGGTAATATTCAAACAATTCTGAATGTCAGAGCACATCTGACTGCAAGATTTTGGGGACGGGGATTATGGGACTTTTCTGATAAAGTTTGTTTTCGTTTAGGTGTTATTATTCTACTTTGTTTCATATGAATATTTTACATACTTGTAAAATTAGTTTAGATACACTTTTGCATCTTGCTTTGCATCTTGTTTCATTATAATCTTTCCCCTATAGTTTTCATAACTCTTATTTATTTATTTAGCTACCATTTTTAATAGATGCATAATATGAAAATCATTCATTGTGAATATAGGTTACTTCTAATATTTTTGTTTTTATAAATGCTGTGGTGATAAACATATTTGGAATAAGTATTTCTGCAGTTTGGGATCTGGAAAGGACAATATTTTTTGAGTATTTACTGCATGCCAGGAACTTTGCTGGATTTCCACAATATCAACAATTAGGTAACAACTAGTGGATAGCATTGTCTCCATTTCACCCTCCAGGGAACTCACTTTGATAGCAAGAATGGTTTCCCCATTGGGATCCAAACTGAGAGCAGACCTTTCTATCAGGCAGAAATGTGGCTGTTGGGACATTAACTGTGCAAGACTATTAACTTTCCCTCTCTACCATACACTAGTATAGTCTATGTAAGCTGTAGGTGAGGAGAAAGTGTAAAAGTTATTGCCTCCATGTGCACGTACACACACACACAGGCAGAACACTATGGGAACATTCAAGCCAATTTGCATCTGGGGGCTGAGCTGACAGATCCCCATAGCATTGAAGACTCAGCATGCCTTAGGGCACCAGTCTGGGTCAAAGGATTAAATAAGAAATAAGGAAGTAGGTCAGGATGTGAGGTGAAGAGACAGTATGCTTTGAAAGCATAGGGCCTCAAGGACCTGTAGGACATCATTGGGGCAGGAACCAGTAACTGCTTGGTATAATGGAAAGAACACCATCTTAGAACCTTGTCACTGGCATTTGAGTCTATACCCTGCCACTTACTGGCTGTGTAAATCTTGGAGAAATTGCTTGGCCTCTCTGAGGTTCAGTGCTGTTATACAACACAGTGAAGCTACTGATTTGTGTCTATCCATCCCAGTAAAGTTTGTGAAATACATGTAATAAAATAGATCATTTATGAATTTTTTTGCCTAAACATTTTATGCATGATAACAAGTCAGATTTCTTCATTCTAAGGAAGAGCAATCAACTGGCTTTTTTGAAGATTTATGTAGGTAACTCACAGAATCCCTCAGAAGGCCAAACTCCGAAAACAGACAGGAGCCAGGGAGGCCAGGTCGTGGCCAGGACCACAGCTTAAAGCCACCCAGAACCCATCTGGGGAGAATTCCCCTGCTGTTGCAGGATCCTGGAGGCCAAGGCTAGCACAGCTCTGGCCACTGGCACTGTCTCCCTTGCAATTCCTGGAAACTGGAGGCTGCTGCTTCCACCAGAATTGGTTCTCCTCTGTCTCTGCTTCTTTGCATTTCCAGCTCCCAGTTCCTAGCCTGGGGTAAGTTTATCTAATTGGTCAAAGCTGAGTTACGCATGTTAATGCAATAGCTGTGACAGAAGTTGGGAAAGTGTGCCTTGGGCCTTTGCAGCTTCTGGATCAGGAAGTGCTTCTGCCACACACCACATTTCATTTAGAGGGAGAATTTGCCATACCTCGGGAGGGTTTCAGATGCTGGGCAACCAAAAACTGACAAGGATCCATTATATACAGCTACTATGTGCCTGTCCTGCATTAGGTGCAGAGTAAGGGTTAAGGTATCATGAAAAATATACAGATATTAGAGAATTCCATGATTCCTGTCTCATAGGCATCAGAGATAATGATCCTGAGATCTTACAGGCAAGAGGACAATTATTTTGCACTTTTACTTCTCTTCTCCCTTCAGACTTTGAGTGGCTCTGGTATACATGTGAGACTGTGTGGCATGTAAGCATCATCCATCATGCATGGTCTAGAAACTGGCTGGGAATGTGAGCTATGGGAGGGTCCTTGACACCATTGCAATGGCTGACATTCAGCAGACACCTACTACATATTTGATATCCATAAAAACTTGACATTCCTCCTGAAGGTTCAGTCACTGATAGGCAGCATCCTGGTCAGAGCAGGAAGTCCTCACAGAGTTGGGAGGCTATTGCATAACTTTAAAAAAGGGAAGGATGATAAAGCGTGGTCATTATAGGAAAGATTTGAAGGATCAGTTAAAAATCCAGAATGCTTCAGAATGTTGTGGATTCAGCAGGTTACTCACATGACCATCTGGACACAAATGTGCTATGCCTACATAGAGACTCCTGCAGACCATTTTTTTTTTTTTTTTTTTTTTTTTTAGGATTGGAAGGTACTCGGCAGGAATTGCTGCCTCAAGGCAGAAGTGCATGTAGGTCCTTTGAATTTTTAATAAAATATCATCTCTGTCATCTCCACCCCTGGTGTCTAGGGCATGTGGGTCTTCTTTCACTCAAGACTAGAAAGTCCATTCTTCTCCTGTTTTGAATAATGCTGCATGGAGCTCTCAACTAAAACACAACACAAACACTCATCATTGACATCTTAAGTTCTGAACTTTACCCCTATGCCAAGTACACAGATATGTAACTGTCCATTCATGAAAATGCCTTTGCAGAGTAGATTCTAATATAGCAAACACTAAACAGTCCATGAGAAGAGCTGCCCATATGAAGAACATGTATGTTTTTGGTAAAACTGCCTTGGAGCTCACCATCCGTCACATTGCTCAATGTTCCTATATTAGTCAGTGTTCTTTTGATGGCAAGGAATAGAATCTGAGGTCAAATCAGCTTTGGCAAAAGAGGAAGGTATTTGGCCACATAGCCAATTCATAGGAAGGGCCGGGATGCAGCAGAGCTCAGGGAGAAGAGGAATCAGGGCCTTGAATGCAGTCAGGGTGCTTTCTTTCGACTCTCACTTGGCTTCTTTCTAAGGTGGGATTTCTCAGATGTACTTCTGCCACATGGTTGGGGGTCTGCTCCTTGGCAGCTCTAAGACTCGCTCCTTTTCAGTTGGTTCCAGAGAGAAACTGAGGGGCTGGCTTCAGTTTGAAAAGCCCCCAGGAAAGACTCTGTTCCATTCTCTTACCCAATCCTAGACCAATCGTTGTGTCCGGGAGGTGGGGCACAGTGATCAGCCCAGTTTAGTTTAGGAGTTCAAGGTTGGCCAAAAGCAGGGGCGGAGGGCAGGGCAAAGGAGGGGAGATTGGTAAAAACTTAAGAGCTTCTATTTGAACCACATGATTTGAGTGGGACTTGGGAGAGCATTTCCCAGAAAGGGAAGGCACTAGACAAAAGGAAAAATGAATGTACACTAAAGAGGGCTAATAAATGCTGGTTTACTTTCTTTTCTTAGCTAACTTATTGTACTTCTGCCTTTGCTTTGGCTGTCAGGAAGCTTATGCATTAGCTTTCCTTAGCCTAGGTTTCAGTGACATAGTCTCCTACTTTAATTACTTAGATCTTATTTTATTACTTTTTGTTGTTACTGTTTTGCATTTTATAATATCTCTGAGACTATAAGCCACCTTAAGTTATTTTGGAGAGGCTTTTTTTTTTTTCTTTTTAAAGTAAGCTCTAGGCCCAGTGTGGGGTTTGAACCTATGACCCTGAGATCAAGAGTTGCATGCTCTACCAACAGCCAGCCAGGAGCCCCCGGAGAGGCCATTTTTGTATAAGTCTCCTTTGCTATGAAAAAAAATATCATTCAGGCAACCTACGTATCCTCTGCAAGCTGTAAGGGTAGTCATTCTGTTATTATGTTTAACTTTTGTGGAAAGCTTTAAGGCCACAGTAATTATAGGAGTGCTGATATTGTTATGACTTTAAAACACAATCACACCAAAAGTTGCATTGTAGCTGTTTCTGAGGAGATATTCAAGGATCTACAAAAATTACCTGCTGGCAGGTATGCATATAATAATTCAGGTTCAGGGTCAAGTAAGAGCTTACTGATATTCAGGAGATCATGTGTCATGTAGAGTAAGCTCAGGTTTGTCTGGGGTAGATATCAAGGGAATTTTGGTGTTTGGGGAATTAAGGGAGGGGCAGATGCCCAGTGAATAATTCTTGGAATGTGGTGTTAGTGGACATAGCACTCAAGGTCAATTGAATGAATGACCCCACTCTCTACCATGCACTGAGTTTACAAAGATTAATGAGTTCTTGTTCCCTATTGACAACAAAATCACAGTCAGTTAGAGGAGAAAGATAGGCAAATCAGTGCTTCAGTATAGGGTAATAATATCAATGTTTCAGTATAGGTAATATGATGGAGTTCTGCTTACAGAAGGGGCATTAAGTCAGACCGGAGAAAAAAGGCAATCAGAGAGGGCTTCCTGGAAGAGTATAGGCCAATCTATGGTAGTTCCTTCTTCACCTTTGGCTTTAAAACTCCTCTCCACTCTCAGCTGGAGGATCTCTTATTTTTTTCCCCTCTCCCTCTGGATTTGTGTCATAAAAGCCCAAGGAACAGGCCTGGCAGTCCAGATTCCTCTGTGGCAGCTGGTGAAGGGAGAAGTCTGGAACACGTATGTGATCACTTTTGCCCTGTCATAATAGGGATAACTTTTATGCCTCAACATTTGAATACCTTGGGTGAGGATTAGGACCAGTGCCAGTTCACATGTTTCTAAGTGATCAGAACCAGGGAATGCTCAGAAAAATCTCTAAGCCTAGGCTGATCTTTGACTTTTGGTTAATGACATGGAGGTCATAAGGAGGCCAGGATGGGGTCCTGTGGGTTGGGATGGAAAATGTTTGGAAAAGGGTGTTGATAAGGAGCCTTTAGGGAAACAGCCTGGTCAGGATGTGGCAGTGGACAGTGAGCACAAATGCTGACCCTGCTCATGGCCCAGTGGGAAGTGAGAATCAGAGCAGACCTCATTGAAGAGGGAAGTGGTGTTTTGTTAGGGGAAGCCAGGTTTCGTCTCTGGCAAGGAGATGGAAGATGTGCTAAAGCAAATTAAGGTGGAGAACAACCACCATGTTTTGTACTGTAACATCTCAAGTGGGAGGGCTTAGGGTAAATATCACGGGCCCAGGTTACCAATTTGGAGAATCACTGGATAATACAGTTCTCTATACACACACTTCATTTCAGGTCACTGGGTCTTGGAGCTCATTGTTATTTATTCGCATGGCAGTTAGAAGAGAAATGTAGATGTGGACAGTATGATGTAAAATAGGCAAATCCTCTTGGCCTTCAGGACCAGGTACAGGACTGCACTGCATGTGTAGTTTCCTTCTGTCCACTTACCTATCCATCCATCCATCCATCCATCCATCCATCCATCCTACAAATATTAAATCTATACTGTGGGCCAGCAAATAAGAATTGAGAGAGAAATAAAATCTAGCCCTTGGCTTACAGAGTCTTATAAATCTAATAGAGGAGAAGACTCATTAAAAATAGGCTATATAGGGGCGCCTGGCTGGCTTAAACTCCAGGAGTTTTAAGTCGTAGAACATACGACTCTTGATCTTGGGGTCATGAGTCAATCCCCACGTTGGGCCTAGATTTCACCTAAAAAAATAAGCTATATAGAGTGTACATAGAGAAGCCTGTCTGGCCCAAGGGTGTTGATGTAAACAGAGGCACACACCGGAAACTGCTAGTTGTTGGGCATAGCTGCTTCAGGGGATTCGGAAGGGGGTATTTAGACCAGACTCTGAGGGGTCTTGTATGGCAATATTGAGCGTACATCAACATTTCATTTTCTGGGCACTTTTAATACAATGTTCTTTAGCATTTGGGCCCATTTGTTATTCATTATTCATTTGTCTAATTGTGTTAGTCAGGACCGTGCACTGCAAATGGTAGCTACTCAGTTCAAACTGGGTTCAAGCATATCAACAAAAGAAGTTATTTGCTCACATTATTTAAAAGTTTAAGAGTATTGACTTTCGGTCTTGTTTGATCCTTGTGTTCAAATAATATCATCAGGACTGTTTCTCTCTTTGTCTCTTGTCTCTGTTTTCCTCTGTGTTGGTTACTCTCTCAGGGAGGATCTTCACAGATGGAGACAAGAAAATATCCAGCTGCTCTAAACTTTTATTTCTCCCAGCTCAGCAGTTACAGCAGGAAGAGAACTTCTCTTTCCCAGGGGTTCCAGGGAAAGTTCTAGGATTCGCTTTGATTGGACTGGCTTCTTCCTATGCCCATCAGTGAACTGATCACTGTGGCATGGGAGACTAATGTGCCATGGACTGTGCTCACCCATGGTCTAGGATGTGGGACCAGCTCTATTCAAACCTTGCAGACTGAAATTGGAGGAAGGATAGTTTCCTATAGGAAAATCTGGGTACACCTACTAAAAAAATTAGGAATAATAAGAAAAATAAGGAAAAATAAGAACTGCTTATTATATCTTTGTAGTTGAATCATTGCTGAATCCTGGTCATAAGCATTTGCTATGACTGATACTCTATCCTGCTTGATGTAGCAGGACAGAACAAGCCCTTTCTGTCATAAATTTGGATGGGCTGAGTTACATGACACGCTGAGGCCTCAGCAATGGTCCAGTGGAGCTGGGAGGGACACTGGTGCTATAGAAACATGGCTGGAGTTCTGGTCCCCAAAGATGCCTGTGCAGTGTCCTTGAGGAGTGGTGAAATTGGGCAAAGAGCTTGGTAGGAAGCAGTTCTTTCAGGGCTTAATAATGTTTAGAGTCAGGTGGGGGGCAGCTCTGGGGTTCTAGCTCCTCTGTCAGTTTGGAGCAAAGACTTAGTCAGCAGCTGGGGGTTCGGGGAGCTGACTCCAGGCTCCAGATAGAGATAGCAGCATGTGGTTAGTCATGTCTCTTGGAGATGGCCATGAACCTTCAAATCCTTCTCTGAAGACTCCCCTCCAGGTGTGTGAGATTTACATGTGAACTGCGGGTAAGAACAGAGAATTGCACACTGTTTATTATTAATAGGGCTTTGGCACCACATCCTCTTTCGGAACTCCTAGCTCTAATGAACTGTGTTACTTGAATATAAGCTGCAGGGACCCCATCTATACAGCTAATCTGGAGAAAGACTTACAAGGCCAGGATGAGGCCAGCTTCCATCTGAGCCTGCGTGCCCCACCCCCTACCCGTAGTTTGGGAGGCAGCTTTAGGCCTCATGGAATTCTAGGAGGGCTGAATCTCAGAAGGTGAAAGGGTGAATCTACAGAGAGGGAAGATTTTCAAGGGCATGTCTGCCCTAGCACCATAGCCAGTTATTTCTTTGACGTAGAACTGTGTGCAATCTCCTCCTTCTCAGGGTGAGCCATAGGGGCTTGTGTTGGGAAGCGAGGTGACCTCTTCATAGGGCATTGGTACTTGAACATTGGTTTGCCAAAGAATTATGGGTAGGGGTTAGGGGAGCCTAGTAAAATTCATATTTCCAGCCCCATTGCCAGGGATTTTGATTCAGTAGGTCTAGGGTGAGTGGGGTTCAGGATTCTGCATTCTTAACAGCCATCACAGGAATTCCAAATGCAAGTGGTCCAGGGAACATACTTTGAGACCCACTGGCTTTGAGGGTGGACTGTCTGCAGACCAGAAATGTGGGCAGGACTCCAGCGTTGGGACAGCGTCTATATCGTAAGGCTTAGGGAGCACCTTGAGGTCAGAAATGGGGCTGAGCCAAATGTTTATGTCCTTCCCTTGGTTAGGAAATGGCAGGTGAAAGGTTTTGGTGCCCTCAGCCTAGAGGAGCTGGGGACCATCAGGAGTGTTGTCATCCCATGCTAGGTCACCCTTGCATGTGCTCACTCCCTGCTTTTTTGCAGTGTAGACCCCTTTGACTGTCCACATTGGGTTTATATCCAAATAATCTTTTCTTAATAATACTATTCATTGAGCAGCACATGATTACTAATTAAATTTTTTTAACCAATTGTATAGACATTAACATTTATATATATATATATTTTTTTTTTTTTTTTTTTGAGAGACAAAATGTGTGTGCAGGGGAGGGGCAAAGGGAGAGGAAGAGAGAGAATCTTAAGCAGGCTCCATGCCCAGCTCAGAACCTGACACAGGGCTTGATCTCATGACTGTGAAATCATGGCCTGAGCTAAAATCAAGAGCCAGATGCTTAGCTGACTGGGCCACCCAGGTGCCTCAACATTCATATTCTTAAATAGAATTTACTCAGTTAGTTAACCAATATTAGAGCTATTCAACACAGAGTATGTCACTAATGCAGAGGAGTTAGTTCCTGGTATAAATGAGGTGGTGAGGGGATTAGAGGAAGAACAGAACAGGGGCAGCATGGGTGGACCTAGCCTAGGAATGAAATAGTGGGGATGGTGGGTGTTGGTCTGTAATTGGGTTTAGAGGTACAGGAGGGAGGAGGTGGGTGTGGAGGCTCAGGGAAGGGGTAAGCCATAGTAATGTTGGGCTAGGTGAAAGATTATGAATTGGTAACATTTAGGAATGGCAGAGGTCTAGGTGGAATGTTCCAGTGTGGCTGTGTCCTTTCCAAGCTCCAGGCCCTGGACTTGGGGGTGTGATGGGAGTTCTCTGTGGAGGTGGAGGGCTTATGAGGCAGGCCTCCTCAGCCTCAGTCTCCCAAGTGTGTTTGGTAATTTTGGAGATGCTGATTCTTGTCAAAACCAAACACACAGGGGTTAGGAAGGACATGTCATTTGTTCATTCATTCATTTTCTCCCCAAATATTTACTGAGTCCCTACTAGGCTCCAGGCACCATTCTAGCCCCAGGGATACAGTGGTGATTACAACGCATGCCCTCACTCAGCTCCCGTAGTGGGAACACAATTGTTAAACTAGTTAATTTCAGGTTGTGACAGGTTGTAAAGAAAAATAAAGGAGGTGAAGATGTTAGGGGGTGACTGTATTGGGGGCAGCATCAGAGAGGGGCTCTCTGAGGAGACTTCTGAGCAGAGACCTGAATGAAGTGAGGATTAAGGCCAGCAGAACTCAGAAAAGAGTGTGGTCCAGGCTGTGTTTGGGGCCATGCCCTGACTTCATTCCAGAAGACTCTTAGGCCCATGGAAGTTTTCATGGCTATTGTGGGAGACGAGCTCACTTGCCCAGCCTCTATTTTGGGATTGGCACTGACTCACTGCTGAGTATTGGGCAACTGGCTCCCAGCTTGAGACTATTTCTACTGTAAAATGAGGATCTTAATAGCTACCTCTGTTTTACTAGAATCTCATGAGAATTGGTCAGTGTCTGTCTAGAAAGTATTTTTTATTACAAAAAATTGTATTTATCTTGAGTATAAGCTAAGGAGTAAATGGTTAGCAACTAACTCAGTTTTGTTTTTAGAGAGCAAAACTTAGTCCAGTTCACTTAGTGCTCTCACTCAGTTGACCCCCCAATGGCCCCCAATATGGCCTTGAACTTCTGCTGATTTTCTTGGTTTCAGCTCACTGTTCAGCTCTAGAATAAGAGTCCAAAACTAGATTATGATCTCCATTCTATTGCTGACAACCTGTATGGCCTTGGGCAATTCACTTAACTTCTACTTCTATAGTCTTATCACCTATAAAACGGGTATAATAATCAAGGAAGATAAGGCTGTTTGTCCTACAAAGTGCTATAAACATAAACATAAGAGATAACTGTTATTAAAGTGGATATCTAAGGGTGACCCACCTTATATAGGTTATATACTGTTTATGGGGTCCCAACTTTGCCTCAGTGTTTCAATGGACTGCTCAAGAGAGCAGGAGGAGGCCTGGGAGTTTGGTCTTTAAGAAATATGTAGTTCTCTCATAGTTTCACCTTGTCTGTATTCAGTATGATTGTGTCCCAGGAGAGTGTATTTAAGTGACAGAAAATCAGTGACAAAGTCTCAGAAGAGAGCAGAGAAATGCTGGGATTTGGGGAGCCAAAGCAGGCAAAAAGAGCTTTAGAGAGAGGACTCTGTCTTTAGAGCACTTCCTTTCTCCTACTGTGTGACAGGCACCATGCTAATGTCTCTGGACCAGTCTGTGTGTAGCCCTAGCCTGACTCTATTCTGGAGGGGTTGTGGACAGCAGTGCAGTGACTCTGACACCCACTTACCTGATGATATGCACCAGGCTGAATGCTGGCAAGTCAAGGGTTGCAAGACAGAGTGTGATGGGTCTGCCTACTCCAAGTATCTACCGTCAGCCTGACAAGATTCCTCTGGTCTGGTCCCAAATGCCTTCCCTTAGTAAGTGCTGGGTATTGTGCTAATACCTTGTTTATATTATCTCACTCATTCTTCTCAACAACTCACTGGGGTGAGTTTTTGCTCACTAGTACAAAGTCATGTAGTGAGTTTGTATTAGAGCCTAGACTAGACCACAGCCCCCTTTGCCTTCCAACAGCCAGCACTGCAGGCTCTTCCTACTCCTAGGAAGAGCCCCTTTGTGCACACCCATTCACATACACAGAAAGCCAGAAGTGCCTGAGAATTTTCCTGCTCCTGGGGTGGCCCCTAGCTAAGACTGTCAGGAGGTGCTGGAGTATCAGACCAGCTCCTTCGGCACTTGCTGAGACGGCTCTGGAGTATATATTCTCCAGCAGTCCCCTGCAGGGTTAGGCTGAAGTTACTTTCTATCCAACTTTTGTCTTGCTTGGCCTCCTCCCTTCCCCTGTCCTGCTCCTCCTATATCCCAAACACGTCACTAGCTTACAAGGGTCAGCTTCTGGGCAATCAAGATACCCACTCGGGTATGGGCTGAGCTGGAGCAGGATGTTATTCAGTGACTGATTACAAGAAAGAATTCGGAAGCTGTGTCTAGCAGTGACAGCCTGATCAAGAGTCCAGATGATCCCAGAGATCCCAATAATTGTGTCATACACAGAGACTTCAAAAGAGCCCCTCAAAGTGGAAGGCATTGAATTAGGGAATTTATATTCCTATCTTATTTAATACTAAAACATCTATTAGACTTTTCCAGTTTTCATTGGCATGTTTGAGATCATACAGATTCAACAAAGTTCACCTTTTACTAATCTTAAAATCACATTGTATGTGAGGTAGCATTTCTCAATTGTACTTCGGTGGGACTCTGTTGATATGTTGCCTCAGTTATGTGAAGCTTTGTTTAACCCCATCATCACTGCCCATCGTCTCTTGCTAAACGTCCTGTTTTCTGTGTATTGATCTACATGACATTTATGTGGGTGACATTTTTTAAAAAAATTTTTAAATGTTTATTTTTGAGACAGAGAGAGAGCATGAGCAGGGGAGGGGCAGAGAGAGAGGGAGGCACAGAAGCTGAAGCAGGCTCCAGGCTCTGAGCTGTCAGCACAGAGCCTGACGCAGGGCTTGAACTCACAAACTGTGAGATCATGACCTGAGCCGAAGTCAGATGCTTAACTGACTGAGCCACCCAGGTGCCCCTTATGTGGGTGACATTTACTTCACCCCCTGAGATGATTGCAGATCTGGGTGATACTCTGGAGCAGTGCTATCTAATAGAGTAGCCACTAGCCACATGCAGCTATTCAGCATTTGAGTTATGACTGGTCTGAATTGAGATGTGCTTTTAAGTATAAAATGTCTGTGAGGGATTTTGTAGTCTCTGTGGGAATAAGGATGTAAGTTATCTCATTAATAACTCATTAAAAATATTTATTACATGTTGAAACAACATTTGAGGTGTATTGGGCTAAATAAAAGATATTAAAATTAATTTTATCTCCTTTTACTTTTTAAAAACATGGTTAGTAGAAAATTTGAAATTACACATTTGGCTTACATTATATTTCTATGGGCAGTGCTGCTCTAGGGACTCAAAGAAAGGGAGGTTTAGCAAGTGAAGTTGTCCAAATCCTGGACAGGCTGTTCTGGGAAGAAATTGTGTGGATGTTGTGATGGCAGGGTTTTTTATGTGATCAGGAGGCAGCAAGGTGGGTCCTGTGTGACACCACTTTAAAAGACATGTGGTTCTGCAGATGACCATTCATCTCTGGCTAGGAGGATTTATGACTGACAAAAAAGGCTTTTAAATCGGTCATCTGCCCACATGACATCACTGCCTTTCTGTTTCCAAGTACTTTGCAGAATTCACATTTGCTGTTTCTTTCTTGCTGTCATATTCTTGAGGGAAAAGAGGCCAGTTGAAGGAAGAGAAGAGGAGGAGGGAGGGTGGGAGGATTACTGTTGATTAGAACAGGGATGGGGGGGGGGGGGAGGGGGGGTAGGGCACTAGGAGACCTTAGGGAGAAGATCTCATTGGCTAACACAAAAGGTTCAAAAAGTCAGCTAGTCAAGTGATTTTTCTCTTTTTCTCAGTCTCTTTCTTTCTGGAGACTTTTGATTTTTGAGGTTTATGATTGTTCCTGGGAAACCAGAAGCAGGTACCTTTGTTTTGCAGATTAGGAAATGGGGAAAATAAACTGATGGGGGATTCCCAGACAGAAATAGGAGGTGTGGAAAAGGGAGGAGGAGCAGGATTTAGGGATCAAATTCCCTCTGTGTTGGTATGGAAGTCCCACTTTGGGGAAGTGGATTCTATCATCAGGGCCCTACACTGGGACTTTCCCATTTCAGTGACTTACTTGGCTGGGAGATAATGATTCTCTAAGGCTCCTGTTCATGTGTCTAAAGCTCAGGAGGTTCAGTCACTTAGCAGCATGGTGACTGCCTCAAGTAGTACAGTTTCTGGGACAAGGCTTTGGCACTGTCACAAGCCTCCCGGCTCTGTTTGGGTGCAATTAATGCTTTACTCCAAATGCATCCATCACCAGCAAACTAAAGTGAGAACACACCTGTTAAAAATGTTTTTTGGGGCACCTGGGTGGCTCAGTCAATTAAGTGTCTGGCTCTTGGTTTTGGTTCAGGTCATGATCTCACGGTTCATGGGATCATGCCCCGAGTTGGGCTCTGCGATGATGGCGTGCAGAGCCTGCTTGGGATTGTCTCTCTCTCTCTCTCTCTCTCTCTCTCTGCCCTTCCCCTGCTTGTTCTCTCTCTCTCTCTCTCAAATAAATAAACTTTAAAAAAAAAGTTCTTTTTGAGTCCTGCCTCTGTTCATAAACCTTCAGTGGCTCACCATTGCCCACTGAATAAAAAACCTAACTCCTTAGCCTGCCTCTAGTACATTCCACAGTCAGGACCCAGGTTATCTGTTTGGGCTGATCTCTCCCCACCCTCTCTCATCACCCCTGGGCTCCAGCCAAACCATGTGCTTGCTAGATCCTCTGCCTGTCCCACACTCTTGCATCTACTTACCATGTTTACTACCTGGATGTCCTATCCACAGTTGTCACATAGCAACCTTTTCCTTCTCCATGAGAAGCTACCTCTTGTCTCCACAGCACTTTACAAGTCTTTTTGACCCTTGTAGACTATTATTTGTGCAGATGTGTCCCTGCTAGATTCTGAACAACTAGGGACTAGGGGAGAGACAGCCTGTATTAGTCAGCCTGGACTTCCATAAAAAAATTGCCATGGACTGGGTGTCTTCAACAATAGAAAATTATTTTCTCATAATTATAGAGTCTGAAAGTCCAAGATAAGAGTGTCAGTACGGTCGGTTTCTGGTGAAGACTGGCTTATAGACAGACACTGTATGCTTACACGGCAGAGAGAGAGAAAGAGTTTTGATGTCTCTTCCTCTTTTTTTTTTTTTTTCAACGTTTTTTATTTATTTTTGGGACAGAGAGAGACAGAGCATGAACGGGGGAGGGGCAGAGAGAGAGGGAGACACAGAATCGGAAACAGGCTCCAGGCTCAGAGCCATCAGCCCAGAGCCTGACTCGGGGCTCAAACTCACGGACCGCGAGATCGTGACCTGGCTGAAGTCGGACGCTTAACCGACTGCGCCACCCAGGCGCCCCTCTTCCTCTTCTTTTAAGGACACAAATCCTATTGGATTATGACTTCACCTAACCTTAATTACCTCCTAAAAGCGCTGTCTATGTTGGTGGGTTAGGACTGCAATATATGAATTTTAGGGGGACTCAGTTAAGTCCAGAGACTGCCTGATATTTAAATCCCTTCCAGCTTTAGCCCAGTATTCTATGCTGAGAGGGTGCTCAGTAAATGTATGGCATATTGAAAGAAATTTAATTCCATTGCCTCCAAGTAATTGTTTTTATAAGCTGTGCTGTTCAAGCCTGTGAGACTGCTGGGGTCCCACAGCTCCTGGGAGGGCAAGAGGGAGTTAACAGGTTTTTGTGGGAATCAGACTGAAGGAATTGTGTCAGCTATAGCTATTAAGGATCAGCCTCATGAATATACTGTCTCTGGTGGGAATGTTGCAAGGTTGCTGTCCATTCATAAGGGAAGTTCCATATAGTTTTTGTGCTGAGAACAATAGTAATTCTCTGAGCATTTGGATTTGTTATATATAAAATTGTGTGATTGTGCACTCAGATATCACCTCACGCCAGTCAGAGTGGCCAAAATGAACAAATCAGGAGACTATAGATGCTGGCGAGGATGTGGAGAAACGGGAACCCTCTTGCACTGTTGGTGGGAATGCAAACTGGTGCAGCCACTCTGGAAAACAGTGTGGAGGTTCCTCAAAAAATTAAAAATAGACCTACCCTATGACCCAGCAATAGCACTGCTAGGAATTTACCCAAGGGATACAGGAGTACTGATGTTTGGGGCACTTGTACCCCAATGTTTATAGCAGCACTCTCAACAATAGCCAAATTATGGAAAGAGCCTAAATGTCCATCAACTGATGAATGGATAAAGAAATTGTGGTTTATATACACAATGGAGTACTACGTGGCAATGAGAAAGAATGAAATATGGCCCTTTGTAGCAACATGGATGGAACTGGAGAGTGTTATGCTAAGTGAAATAAGCCATACAGAGAAAGACAGATACCATATGGTTTCACTCTTATGTGGATCTTGAGAAACTTAACAGAAACCCATGGGGGAGGGGAAGAAAAAAAAAAGAGGTTAGAGTGGAAGAGAGCCAAAGCATAAGAGACTCTTAAAAACTGGGAACAAACTGAGGGTTGGTGGGGGGGTGGGAGGGAGGGGAGGGTGGGGGATGGGTACTGAGGAGGGCACCTTTTGGGATGAGCACTGGGTGTTGTATGGAAACCAATTTGACAATAAACTTCATATATTGAAAACAAAAATTGTGTGATTGTGTAACTGACCAGATGGTCTCTCTTTTGCATTGGTCAAATGGGAGACCCACCTGTAGTCACAGTTCAGTGGCACTCCTAGCCTCATTCATAGACTATCTTCATGTCTCCACTCACATATTTAATCATCTTTACCCTGCTTATCATTTATGCAATCATTATATTTTAGATATCTTTTAAGTTTTCAAAACTCCAGAAACACAGTAGGACTTCAGTGCATTTTAAAAATAAATAAAATTACTCATACTTTTCTTGAGAGGAATTGATAATTCAAATATCAATGTCCAGGTAGCATGATAAATTCACATATGAGCCTGGGAGGGGGTAGAAAAAATCTTTGTATTTCTACTTATCTATTAGTTATTGAGAATCCTTACAGCAAACTTTTAAATGACTGCTAAAATTCCCATTATAGACGAGAAAGCTGAAGCTCCTGGAGATTAAGTAACATGTCCAAGTTCTGAGTTGGTGGATCTGGTTTTCAAATCTTGGTCCATCTCATGTCAAGATCAACATCTTTTCCATCTGTTCCCCTGCTTCCGGGATAGACACTAAATATCCAATAGTCTAGTCCTGGGGAGGGAATAAGCATAGCCAGAGGTGAGACAGAGTAATGGCCTTGGGGAGTTCTGTCCTATGATAAGGCAATTCGAGGCTCCCAGCTCCAACTGGGAAGCCATAGACAGGGGTTGAGCCTCTGGAGTGAGAGGTACTAGCAAGATCTCTTGTGTTACTGGAGGGCATTCGGGCCCCAGCTGGCCAGGCCTGGGTGTGGAGGCCAGCTTCCAGGCCAGAGGAAGGCTTAAATGAGAACTGAGAACTGAATGAGAAACCCTGTTTTGGGGTACTAGTAGTTGAGAAGGCCTGGGCAGGGGAAGGGTGCTACAATGCTCCCAGAAGACTCTCCAGCACTTTGAGCCATTAAAGTAGTTCTTTGGGCCAATAAAGTAGTTCTAGATCCCACCAGCTTTGCCAGTAGGGCTCCTACTCTTTCTTCAGATCTGGGATTGCCTTAGGGACCACAGCTGGGTACAGCAGAGCAGGACACCTCAGTGCAGTAAGTATTAATTGAATGTCTGGTGTGTTCTGGGTGTTAGAGGAACACAGAACAATCATCCCAGGTCCTGACCTTAGGGACCTCGCTGTTCTGTGGGGGCAGATAGGTGTGAAGGGGGTCTGTTAAGGTCATGGTAGCACTCACATTCACACATCTCTCTTCCAGGGCCATGTTCTGCAATGATTTAAAGGAAAAGTATGAGAAGAGGATCATTATCAAAGGGGTCGATGCTGAGACCATGCACACTCTTCTGGACTATACATACACCAGCAAGGCGCTGATCACCAAGCAGAATGTGCAACGGGTCCTGGAAGCTGCTAACCTTTTCCAGGTGTGTGAAGAAATAGTTTCAGTGCTTTCCTCTGGAGCAGGGGAAAGCAGTGATTCCTCAGAGATCTGTCTGGACTGGCTCTCAGGCCTATACCTGGGACATACATACAACCATACTCATACCCACACTTAGTTGGGCCTCTACTTACTTGAAAGTCAGAAGATGCTCCTTTGGAAGTTTCCTCAGAGGGGGTGAGATGTGGCATTGACTCCTTAATGCCATAGAGCCAGGGCAGCTTGGTGCCTGGAATCTATATGTATTTCCTGACTGCAGTAACTACAATTTGCAGAAGCCTAATTGGAGCCAGGGGTTCCAGTCACCACTTCATATACATAACTTCGAATCCTTACTGGGAAGGAAGGGAAGGCAGTTTCTTCTCCCTATTTTACAGGTAGGAAGAGCAAGGCACAGAGAAGGAGGTTATTTGCACCCTGGGCCTTCTGCATCCAGGGGCTACATGCTTGCCACTAGACCCTACAGTCTCCCTGGGAGCAAGTGTCTAGACTTGGGGGGGAATGCCCGACCTTGACTGGTCAGCACTTTGCGGTGGGTATGAAAGAAGAGCACTTTTCATGAGGGGTATTGCAGAAGATAAAAGACAACCCTTGGGATTAATTAAGTTTATTCATTTATTTTGAGAAAGAGAGAGAGAGGGAGAGAGAGAACACACACACACACACACACACACACACACACACACACACACGTGGGAGAGGGGCAGAGAGAGAGGGAGAGAGAGAGAATCCCAAGCAGGCTTTGCACTGACAGTGCCGATGCAGGGCTCGAACTCACTAACCTCGAGATCATGACCTGAGCCAAAATCAAGAATCTGATGCTTAACCAACCAAGCCACCCAGGTGTCTCTAGGATTAAGTTTTATTGTTTCCTTTTGACTACGTTTGTTTCAATCTGACTACAAGTATATTTAGCTTCATTGACTAATTAGATCCATAGATTCTGTCAGTTGCATCCACAGTTTATCATTGGGGCCCCATCCCAAGTTACTATCTTTGCCTAGGTCTAAAAGTACACCTTAAACTTGGTTTTGCCGAGTGAAGACAGAGATTGTCTCACTGAGGATGTTGAGATTTATTGACAAACAGAGTCTAGGGACAAACCAGGTCATTCCCAGGGACTGAGACAAACATCAGATCTTGTGCATGGTTTGGGACTTGGGGAGGTGGTATCCTTCTGGATCCTCAGTAGGTCAGTGGTTGAGGGGAAACAGGTGGGGAATGAGGGGCCCAGAGTCAGGACCAGGGACTATGGGATTTTTTTTTTGTTGAGACTGGAGCCTAGGCAGGATCTGTGGAGTCCAGCAAGGAAGGGAGAGTAGAAAGAGGGAGGAGAGTCAACTATAAAACAGCACTGATGAGTTACGAATAATTGCCAATTTTATTGTCTCAGCTTCCTCAGGGTATTGTAAAGATACAGAGCAAGTTACTTCCATCAGGACTGGTCATGCCTTCTGGTGATGTGTCCAAGTCAGTTACCACCCCCACATACAGCCCTCCCCCCTTTCTCTGTCCTTACCTGCTTACGCCTTTAGCCTTACTAACCGGCAGGGAAATACTCCTCATTATGTGGAGTGAGGGACTCAGTAGCTATATCGTATTCCTTCCCTCCTCCCCAACTGCTCCAACAATCTGACCTCAGCGAAATCCTTCCCAGGTCAGATAGGGCCTCTATCTAGTTCAGCTTTTACCTGGGGGCTAAAACAGAGCTTCATGTATTCTACAGTGGGGGTGTGGGTGTGGGTATATGTGCAAATCTTTATTTAGCCTCCTTGTTTTCAGTAAGATGTCCTCATGTGTCCTTCTCAGTTTCTGGTGTCCCTGAGTCCAGAACCTCTCTGGTGTGGTTTCTCCAGAGATAAATCTTTTCCAGCAGGAACAAAAAATCTATCTTTTGTTAGGTTATAAGAGGTGGAGAGGAGTCCCAGGAGGCTTAAATTCTTCTTAAACCCACCCTTGTTATCAGCCCCATCTGCCCCGGCCTTGCTATTTCCCTGGGACTGTAATATTTCTGCTTTCTGGGGTTCTGAGGGACAAACTCCTTTGTAGGCACTTGGTCTGACCTCTCTTCTCTCAAAAAAAATCACTCTCCAGTCTTCACATTCTGTGGTTTGGGGTTACTGATATCTCCTGGTTTCAGTGAGGATGGAGTTTGTGTTTCTGTTTCTTGTTCTCCTTTTCAGTTTTGGGTGATTTTTATAAAAACTCTTTAGATAGTAAAGACTGTTATCTTTTGTAATAATGTTGCAAATATTTTCCATTGGTTATTTGACTCATGATTTTTAGTAATGACTTTTTTATATATAAAATTTTAAAATTAGTGTTTAGTCAGATCTATTGATCATCTCCTTGATGTTTTTTGCCTTCATTGTATGTTTTTAGAAAGATCTTCCCCATTGCTTAATTATATACTTACTCACTTCTAATTTCTATTAGTTTTGTTATGTTCACAGCTTTGATATTTAAATCTTTAATGTATCTGGAAATTATTCTGACATAAAGTTTCTCCGTTGTCTTCATTGTCGTTGTCCTCCTCCACTGCCTCCTTTCCCTCCTTCTCCTCCTTCTTCTCATTTTCTCTCAAGTTGTGAGCTTCAACAGAGATTTTGGTTTTAATGAGAGGCGGAAGGAAGAGGAAGACAGAGATAGGATAGAGATAGAGCACGTTCTGTTTATTATTGATTCCCCTATCCTGGTAATCCCTCACCTCAAAATTTTCCAAATCTCATTCACTTTCTAGGCAAAAAATAGTAAGTTCTCTCTGAGGCTATTTTACTAATTTTCCTAATGAGTGTTGATTCTTATGAAAACAAGAGAAGAGTGCTCTGGGTGTCTGGTTAGAAAGTCTGTTGCTTCTGGATAACTTGCTTTGAAGACTCAGATGTAGAAAACTGAGGATATCTTCATTCCTGAAAACACCACAAAGGACAGAGATTTGTAGGTTGTTGAAATCACTTTGTGGTCTTAAAAAAAGTATTCTTTTGAATGGATAAAACATAACCTTGTTCCAAATTCAGAAAACCAGAAGGGGAGACAGTGAAACATTTTGCTATCTTCACTTTTAGTAGTATCTTGCTGTCCTTTGTATTCTTTTTTTAAATTTTATTTATTTATTTGTTTTGAGAGAGAGAGCACGCGTGCATGCTCTTGGGTGGGGGTGGGGGGGAGGGGCATAGAAAGGAGAAAGGGAATCCTAAGCAGGTTCTGTGCTGTTAGTGCAGAGCATGACACGGGGCTCGATCTCAGAAACCATGAGATATGACCTGAGCCAAAATCAACAGTCAGATGCTCAACCAACTGAGCCATCCAGGTGCCCCTGTCCTTCATATTCTATGCACAGGGTGTGGCAGGTACTAAATGGACTGCCACGAGAGGAACTTTGCAGTCACTTAGCTGTGATTAATTAGCCAATTATGGGGAGAAATATATTTTCTCCAAGTAGTTTCTAGAAAGGTAAGAGTAAGAGAAGCACCTATGAGGAAAGGCCCAAGCGACCCTTCACAATGTGAGGCAGGGTTGGGGCTGCAGGGAACTTGCCTTATCTGGAACTTCAGGCTTCTGAGTTCTAGATAAGCAAGGCAGTGAGAAACTGTAGAAACTGTAGGTGTGGGACAATGGCTATAAGAACTTGGTAAGATTTTTCAGTTGTGGAGAACTGCCATGTTAGTTTGGAGAACTTCGTCATATTTGTTACTTTCATTTTTATTATTAAAAACTCATGAAAGAATAAGGGTTTTTGAGCTTATCTGCAGGGTAGCAAAAGATGTGAGGTCAGGGAGACCATGCTTACCCTTCATTTAGTCTTGGGACAGAAGATGGCTAAGATAACAGAGCAGCTGGTTAGAAGGAGCTTGGAAGAGAAAGGGAAATCAGGCTGAGACCTGAGGGGTGATGTGAGGAAAGAAAGAGGGATGCCAGAATGGTGGCCTGGTCATCTGGCCTGGGGCCGAGAAGACCCAGGTGGGGCCTCCACAACACCTCTGGGGCTGAGATCTGTATGGATGAGGTAGCCATGTAGTCAGTGGCTGACCCGGATGGCTGGGACTAGCTTCTTGGCTTACTCAATATCTGGATCATAATACATAAATATTTGTTGAATTGGTGAAGGCATGTGTCACTCTTGTCTATTGCTAGCTGAATATGAGGACTGCCTCAGAAACTGCTCAACGCCCCATCAAAAATTGCCTGACCTCCTTTAAGAGGACACTAAGAAGCCCACTCCTGGCTTTTAGAAATGTTGTGGGGTGGTAGAGGAGGAAGTATTCCACAGGTTCATACTAATAATTGCTTCATTTTTAAGCACCCACTAAGTGCCAGGCACCTAACAAAAGCAGGTCTCACTCATTACATTACATCATTACAGATGAACTTGTGTTGTCATTGATAGGGACCCACAGATTGTGTCTACCCACCATCGGAATAGCCAGTGGATCCAGGCGAGAAAACCAGCCCAACTGTTTCTTTGCTACTGTCTAGAGAAAATCAATCTGTTGACTGATGCATCCTCTCCCACACATTCCTTTTGTCAACCAATGTTGCTGTGTGGCCATTGTAGGTGATAAGAAATTGGGGTTACTCTCCTGGGTCCGCAGGACAGTAATAGTTGTGCTTCCCAGAGCATTCACAATGTGGCAACTGTTTTGCCTACATGGTTTCATTTAAAATGAGGTATGTATTTTTACCCCCAATTTTTAGTGATGTAAAAGATCAAGGTTTCATGGCTAATGAGAGAGGAGCCTGGATTTCACCCCTATCTGCTTATGCTAGCCTGTGTGTTCCCCTCTACATACTGTGTGCGTCCCTCAGAGCAAGGCCTGGAGCAAGTCAGGATCCTGAAGGCAGCTGGGGCTGTTGGCATCCTCAGGGAGGGCTGCCCAGTGGAAAATTCTGGAAACCAGTGGGGCCCTGTAATTGTGTCAGCAGGTGAGACTGGCACAGCTGCCACCCCTCATGCCTGACTCCCTCTGGGGAAACCAGATGTCCCCATCTCAACAGTGAGCCTGCTGCTGTCCACACAGTGTCTCTTTAAACACATTTCTGTGTTTAATCTCAATGTTTACTCTTTTTTACTTTTAGGTATAACTTACGTTTAGTAAAATGCACACATTTAAATGTACAGTTTTTGATTTTTTACACGTGTTTGCAGTCACGTAACCACCACCCAGATCAAGCTCCAGAACATCCTTGGCATCCCAGAATGCTCTCTTATGCCCTCCACAGGTAGTACCTCCCCAGGGAGAGCTATCACTCTGGCATCTGTCACCATACATTAGTTTTGCCTCTCTGAATTGCATATTGTTCTTGAGTTCTAATTAGTATGGAGGATCTAAATCTGAGGCTACAAATGTAGGTGTGCAAAGATAAAAGCATGATTTAACCTATTATTTTTCTAACATTGAACTTAATCTGTTTCCTGAGCTTCCCATTCTATCAGTGATAGAAATTGTAGTCAACCTAATGATATCTCATTTCAGGAAAGCTTCATCAATTTAGCATCTGGTTTGCTTAATGGTTCCAAGGGGGTGTTTACAGATTACCAGGACATTATAGAAAGAGGCATCTGGCCCAGGCTTACCATGGTTATTTGCATCATTGGTCTATACTGGCACCTGCTGGAACATCTGTGTTCCCATTGGTCTCTCTCTGATCATTGACTCCTTCACCCATGGCATCAGCTGGAAGTCCTCAGGCCCACCTGGTTCAGGCCCTCAGTCTTTGTGGGTCACTGTGCATTCTCTTTGTCCCATTTGCAAGGCCTCCTCAGGTCTGCCAGTCCTCTCAGTGATTTCTTTGTCCCTCTCAGGAACACACAAGAAACTTCCATTTGCTTGCCTGTGCCAGTCTGGAACTATAGGGAATTTGGAGCAACTGCCATAGGTCCCCTTTGTCTAGAAACAATGCATTCCAGCTTCTCTTCTGCTTCTGCTACACTGGACTGCCGCTTTTCTGATTTCCTTTAGGAAGTCGAGGCACACTTCCTTTTGCTCTCAGCTCCACAATCTCTAAGGAGCTTTTTGCTTTTCCTTTACTCTAGAGTTTGGCCTGGGTTGGGAGGCAGGGCATCATCTCAAGGACCCACACCTGCTTCTCACTTTATCGCTAGACTCTCCTCTTTTTTCTTGGCTCCGGAATCATTGTTGGAAAAGCTGGCTGCTACATTATCATCCATTCTCCTACGTCTGTTGCTTTGACATAAACTGTATGCCTAGACTCTTTGGTATTCTGGCTTTTCCAGTTCAAAGGGCCCAGTTATTACTACTAACTGGTGTTTCAAAACTAATTTTCTACTGTAGGTTCTGAACGTGTATTTAGAAACTCAAAAATCAAAATTATCTTCTTTTGTCTATCCTATCATTCTTTCCCTGGGTATTCAGCCCTAGTTGCTGCCCATGGGTGGTGAAATACAGGAAGTGGGATATGGGGTTTTTGTTGTATTGAAAATCCATGTTACTACCAGATTTTGACTTTTACTTCTACCTAATTTCTACAAATTACTAACTATTTACTACATTCAAGGTACTTTGTAAGAAACTATCGGGGAAATAAAGACAAAAATTATAAATATTGATCACATTTGTTTAGCACTTTATTGTATTCTTTCCCCTGCACTATCCAGTCTGATGTTGACAATATTTCTGTGAGTGGTCTGGCCAAGTAATTCCTTCACAATGAGACTGCAAAGTGGGCTTTATTATTCTCAACACTTTCCAGACAAGGAATCTGTGGCTCAGAGAGAGTTCAGCTCATTAAAGATTTGAAGCCATAATCAGAGGCCTAAACCCAAAACTTCTGACCCCTATACCTGCCTCCCGCCACTACCCCCAAAGCCTCAAAAGCAAGGACTCCCACTGAGCTTTCAAACCACAGGGCAATCCAGCCAGACCCCAGGGCAGAGTATAGGGTAGAAAAACGTTCTGGCCCTGAAGGAGGTGGCATTGACTTGGACTTCATAGAATAGGTAGGATTTCAACACGTGGCAGCTGGGTTGGGGGAAAAGTATTTAGGCAGAAGCAAAGACTTAAGTTTCCACTTCCCTACCTGATAACTTACCTGTTGCAGCTGTCTGCTCATGGACCTGCTTCTCAGGACTTGGCTTTGCTTAGATGCCCTACTGCTTCTGTGCCCTAAATTTGCACACACACACACACACACACACACACACACACACTATATCCTGAGCATCAAACATATCCCAGACATAGTCATTCCATTTAATCCTCATAGTGGTGTCCCTTCTTGGCCTTCATCGTGTCCCTGGGCTGAGTCACTAAGCTCCAGCACTTGCCCCTTGACTCTTAGTATGGCCCATGTGGCTCCCTCATTGTGTGCTGCTGGCCCGTTGGGGGCCCCACTAGCTCCTCTGAAAATTCAGGGGCTGTCTGTTGCCTGAATCTTGACCAATCTTCCCACACCCTTTCCTTTCTCCCTGATCCCACTTCTGAGGTCAGTGTACCTCTATAGTTGCCTCAGTCCCCCAAAACCTGCCCCACCTTAGTGAGTGGACCTTTTGCAGGTCTTAGCTCCCTTTCCTGCTCACCCCATATAATTTCCAGGAACCAGCAGACCCCTCAGCCAAGTCTAGAGCAAGGACTCAAAGTGGAGCAGAGGACATCCTGGGAGTAGGGGGGCAGCATATGCCCTTTGGTCTGAAGTAGATTATCATCTGAGAGAGGGGGAAAGGGGCAGGGATGGAAGATTAGGATCAGTGGTAATTTACAAATTTTAAGTATGAAGATCCTTCTTTCATATCAATACACACCCCATAGAAAAGTTTTATTTTTTATGACTATTATCTGAGAAGAAAAATGGTGACAAAAAAAATTTACTAGGAATTCATAAACAGGGGTGCCTGGGTGGCTCAGTTGGTTAAGCATCTGACTTTGGCTCAGGTCATGATCTCACAGTTCAAGAGTTCAAGCCCTGTGTTGGGCTCTGCACTGACAGCTCAGAGCCTGGAGCCTGCTTTGGATTCTGTGTCTCCCTCTCTCTCTGCCCCTCCCCTGCTCATGCTCTCTCTCTCTCAAAAATAAATAAACATTAAAAAAAATTTTTAAAAGTAAATAAACTTAGAAAATGAATTGACACTTTCAAATAAATTTGAAGTTTTTAAATCTCATCAACAAATTATATGCTCTTCACATACACTGATTTGTTGGGGCTTGAAGGTAAGAATACCAATGTCTTTATACACCCTTTGCAATAACTATAAGGTCACTTAGGGACTGTGGTCAATGGAATTATTGATTTGGGTCAAAATATGGCTTCAGTTTTTCTGGGGTGGATTTGAAGGCACCTCTAGGGAGATGTGGAATTACATTGGTTAAGTCTGTTAAGATCCCAGATTCTGGAGACCCTGAAGGGAAGCAGAGGAAGGACAGTGGAGATGGGGAGCAGGGCGTACATTCTCATTGAGACAGACACTTCTCATGGGAACTGCAGCCATGTCTCAAGTGGTTTCTTTGATTGTATTTTTAGTCCTTGTTCGAGGTCAGGTGCCTGACTGTAACCTTTTGCTCACATGTCCCCTCAAACAGGAAGTTGGCTGTCTGTTGCCATTATCTGTCATCGCTCAGCTTTAATAAACAAGTTCATGTGTCATTTGGACAGGCTGAGAATGAAAATTTACACTAGCGTCTTAAATAATCTTGAATATGAAGAAATAAAAAACACATATATTTTAAAGAAAACAATTTCTTGTTCCCATGACTCCCCTGCCCATCAGCAGTTTCTCAGCCATTGGTTAGTATGCTGCTCTATACCCCTCATACTCAAAAGTATTTATTGAAGCATATTCTGGGGGGAATGTAGGCAATTTGGAGATCACCACTACCCTTGTTCTCATAAGGCCTCTTCAGACTCTCCTTGAATTTTGTTAGCTCAACAATGTGACAGTTACAGAGGCAGTGTGATGCCCAATGAGAAGAGTGAGCTAGCCATAACCTTGAGCATCATCTGTACCACTTACTGGCTGTGTGGCCTTAGGCAACACACTCAACTCTTTGAATTCTCTATTTCTTCCTTTGTGCAAATGGTCTGTGCTAATACCTACCTTATTATTACTTGTTAAATAAAGTATATTTGTTAAAAAATAAAATTTATTCATTAAAAAAATGGGTGGGAAAGTGTCTAGCATAGGTCTTGGTACATACTAGGTATCTGAAAACTATTTTCCTCCCCTCTCTTCTTTTTGGCAGAGTTTGTGCTAGGGGCTATTAGAAATAAAAACACAAATATGACCCAGAACCTGCCCTTGGGATGCCTGACTGTAGTACAAAGGAGAAATGTAATTGGTGCTCCACAGAGGGTCAAGTGAGTCGCTCAGTGGAGCACAGAGGAGGCAGGGATTGATTCTGTGTTGGGCAACTGAAAAAGCCATGAAGCAGGAAGTGGCTTTTGAGAAAGAACTTCATGAATTGGCAGGATTTCTCCATTTCTTTTCCCTTCCCCTATCTTTCATTTTCCTTTCTTCTTAAGCACATATTGACCCAGAATTAAAAATGTCCAGAGGCACAGAAGGCTTAAAACACAGTCAAGACTCTCTGGTCTTGTCGTCCTGGCTCTCCTTCTTGTGTTGGCTTTGTCCTCAGGTGCATGGATACTAGAGAGCAACTCACAGCATCTCCTGTAAACTCAATTTTCAGAAAACTGCCACAGGTGCAAACAGATGCTTGCACACTGTTGTAGGGGTTCACAGACTCTGGACCCCCTCCGTCAGTCCCAAACTTAACACTCCAAATGAAGAAAATAACCTGTGTGTAGATGAGGCGATGGCCATGGTACTCCTTCCCTTCTTTTTTTTTTTTAAGTTTTATTTATTTATTTCGGGGGGGGGGGAGCAGAGAGAGAGAGAATCCCAAGCAGGAAAGGGAGAGAGAGAGAATCCTTCGTCGGGCTCTGCACTGTCAGTTGAACTCATGAACCGTGAGATCATGACCTCAGCCGAAATCAAGAGTCACTTAACCTACTGAACCACCCAGGCACCCCTCTTCCCTTTTTTTTGAAGTTAGTTTAAAAGGGGCCTTCTCAGTTGAAATTGGGGTGAGCTATTCTGATTCCTTTCTTAAACAGTGGAGCTCTGGAGTCAAACTTGCCTGGGCAGGGAGAGAGCAGGATTTTAACAGAGCGATGAGAGAGGAAGCAGGTTCAGGCTGATGAAACAGCCTGAGCACAGAAAGGCTCTGTGACAGACAAGCTTAGGAATGTTTGGGGAAGGTGAATAGACAGGTCTGACTGTGGAGAGGTTCTATCAGGGAAAGTCCTGGTGACAGTGTACAGCTTGAGGGGTAAGAATAGGGCTGCCTTCACTTTCAGGCAGTGGAATCACCGAACTGTGTTATATAGCATTTATCACAGTTGTAATTTGACACCTGTGTGATTGTTTGATTACTGTTTGCTTTCTCCACTCGTCTGTCAGGTCCAATGAGCACAGGCACTGTGTCTCTTTCTGCTCACCTCTGTTGTCCGATACTGATTGATGGCCTACTACATAACAGATGTTCGGTACACATTCTGGAAATTAACAGGTGGATGAATGGGGGAATGAATGGTGTCTGGGTGGGGAGGGACACTCTGGATCAATGTTTCTAACAAATGTGAGCTCCAATACTTGGTTTGATTCTCCTTCACAGCTTCCTTCTTTGCTTATCAGTAGTCATGAAGCAGGGGTAGGAATTGGCACCTTGTGGGTCAAGCTTTCCTCCAGGCAGATCAGATTACTGGAGCTCTTGTTGGTGAATTGTGCAAATCATGGTTGGCATCTGCCAAGCCCTTGTCCTGTACACACACTGCTCGACCTGAGGAAGCTTGAAGTTGTCTTAAAACATGCATTTTTGGAATTAGATAAGACTGCTTCAAATTTTAGCTCTACCTCTTATTAGCTATAACTGTTTGAGGAAATCACCTCACTTCTCTGGATCTCCTTTCCTCATCTATAAACCAGGAAAGATAATAAACATCTACTTTATAGTATTGTGAGGATTAAATTAGCTCAGTAATATAAAGGGGCTGGCACATCATAGGTGTTCTTTGTTTTATTTTTTACATTTTATTTTCTTTTCTCATTGTGTCCTTGAAAATTGCAAGGAGTATTTCTTTTCTTTTCTTTTTTCTGATTTTAAAAGCAACTTCATGCTCAGTGTAGAACATTTGTTCTAAACAGCAAAGTCTAAAAGAAAAATTAGCAACTGCATTTGAGATAAACACGATTCGCATTTTGATGTGTTACCTTCAAGTGTTTTCGCCATTCATGAGAGACTTGATTGTAAAACAGATAATTCTGTCACATGGTGGACAATGCAAGGGAGGACATAAAGGTAAACAGTGAGAAGTAAGCCTTCCTCTGTACCCAGACCCCAGCCACCAGTTCCCCTCCTCAGAGACAACCACTGTTACCAGGTTCTTAGGTGGCCTCCTAGAGACAGTTTACATATTTAGAAAATCTATTTTATTTTCATACCATCTTCTTCTTATGCAAACACTGGAATAGTGTATGTGCTATTTACACTAGAGGCTGTCACAAAAGTGAGTTCCCTTTTAGCGCTCATAGATATCTCTGTGGGCAGGGCCACATACGGCTCTGGTGACAGGTTCTGAGGGCTCAACAAGGCTTGGTCTCAGATGTATATTTTTACTCTTTGAACTGAAAATCTGCAGACAACTCAACAGGTGTTAGAGTTCTCAGTCTCAACCGTTTCTACAGTTGCTCATGCGAGGAGTAGATCTGCAGGCCATGGCTGGAGCCAGCTGACAGGGCAGTCTGAGGTAGAATTAAAGCTACTCCAACATTTCATTGACCCTCAGTCAATTTTCTTAAAGTTTATTTATTGATTCTGAGAGAGAGAAAGCGGGGAGGGGGGGGAGGAGGGGCGAAGAGAGGGAGAGAGAGAATCCCAAGCAGGCTTCATGCTGTCAGTGCAGAGCCTGATGCAGGGCTCGATCTCACAAATCTGTGAGATCATGACCTGAGCCAAAATCAAGAGTTGGACACTTACCCAGCTGAGCCACCCAGGCGCCCCTGACCCTCGGTCAATGTTTTCTAAACTGACAATTGGGACGAGAGTTCTGACATGGAAAGGTAATATGTTGTAATTGGGATTGATCCAAAAATCAGGGATGTGTGCCCCCTAGAATGCACTGGACTGAAGACCAAAGCCCAATCATTCTAAGACCAGTCCTGCCCCTGCCCCCACCCTTCAGGCCCCACAACTCTGCTACCCTCAGCTCCTGTCACTGGAGCCTCTTCTCTGCAGGCTACATCCATCCCAGTGCAGGTCTGTCCCGTTCATACTGTCACTGGGCCTTGCCTTCAAATTGGCCCTCCTTGCCAGGTGCTCTCCACTCAGCCTCCCTCTTTCCCTCCTGTTAATTCATCAACACAAGAACACTGAGAACTTGACTCTCCATGGAGTCCAGTGGATATGGAGTGGGGATAGGAAGTTGGATGTGTTCAAAGCTAAGCTCCAGAGAACAGTGAGTAAGAATGGACTGATGCATTTGAATATCGTACACTTGAAACTAATGTAACACTGTATGTTAATTATATTGGAATTAAAATTAAAAATGAAAAAAAGAATGAACTGATGCATTTGAGACCCCTCATCTGGAAAATGAATATTAAGTAATATAATGGATATGGCAGTGCTTTGTAAAGTGTTAAGTGCTATATAAACATAAGGGACTCATATTTTTTTTTAAGTTTTTAAAATTTATCTTGAGACAGAGAGATAGAGAGTGAGCAGGGGAGGGGCAGAGAGAGAGAGAGAGAGAGAGAGAGAGAGAGAGAGAATCCCGAGTAGGCTCCACGCTGTCAGCACAGAGCCTGACGTGGGGCTCGAACTCACAAACAGTGAGGTCATTTCCTGAGTTGAAACCAAGAAGGGACTCATATTTTTATGAGGATGATGATCATTTAAAACTAAGACACGTAAACCAACGATTTTACAAATGAACTTTTAAATTACAGAAGTGCTACTTCCTTTTAGAGGATTTATAAAGTATGTAAAAAAAAAAAAAAGGAAGAGAAATTCTCAGAGTCTTATTAGAGAGTGTAGTACCTTGTATTATTTATACAGTATATTCCCTTTCTATCCTTATAGGACTATTTCTGTGGGAGGATTATTTTTTCCTTGACAACAGATTTTGCCACGTGACTTACTCTGGTTGGTTAGGTGTGAGTGGAAATGGCATGTGCAACTTCTGAGCTAAAATTTTAAGAGCCTTTCGGTAGCTCTGCTGTCTTTTTTCTCCTTCTGTCATAACACTGGCATATATCTCAGTCAAGGGCTTTTCAGTCATCTTGGAATGAAGACCCCTGTAAGACATATAATGTGAGTGAGAGATAATCATTTATTCTTGTCAGCATCTGAGATTTGGGAGTTGTTTGCTACTGTAGCAAAAATTATCCTAAGATACCTGATATCCTGAGATATCATACCTGTTAATATTTTGGTGTACATACTTCAGCCTTTATTTTTATGCCTGTGTCCCATATTTTCAATAAAAAGTGGATTATAACATACCTGTGGTTTTGTGAAGTGTTTTTCTCATTTCAGCTGCAAATGTTTTAGTATATATTTCTAAAAGACAAGGATTCTTCTTTAAATATAATCACAATACCATTACCACACTTAAAATGAATAATAATCTGAATTAAGGATCCAAATAAGGTCCATACTTTGCACTAGCTTGATGTGTCTCTTACATCTCTGTGCGTTTTCAGGTTCCTCCTCTCCGTCTCTCTCTCTCAGCCTTGTGATGTATTTGTTGAAGAAATTGAACAGGCTGTTCCGTAAAGTTTCTCACAGTCTGGATTTTGCTGATGGTATATTCCCATGGCATCATTTAACATGTTCCTCTTTCTGCTGTATTTCCTGTAAATTGCTGATTAAATCTAGAAGCTTGATCAGGTTCAGTGAACAGATTTTTAAACTCAGTACATTATGAACATTTTCTATGTCATTTAATTTTCTTGTACATACTTTATTAATGACTACGGGGTTGTTGAAAACAAGAACGTACTATCATTTCTTTAGCTATAGTCCCCTATTGTCAGTCATTGGGATTGTTCTAATTTTTTGTTGCTACACACAACTCCCTGATAAACCTCCTTGGGGACTAATGGTTTTCTGGCCTGATTTGCCTCCCTTCTGTTCTCTTAGTTCCTGCGGATGGTGGATGCCTGTGCTAGCTTCCTAACAGAAGCCTTGAATCCAGAAAACTGTGTTGGAATACTGAGGCTGGCAGATACACACTCCTTGGACAGCCTGAAAAAGCAGGTGCAAAATTACATCATCCAAAACTTTGTGCAGATTCTGAACTCTGAGGAGTTCCTAGAACTTCCCGTGGACACTCTGTACCACATCTTGAAGAGTGATGAGCTGTATGTAACAGAGGAGGCTCAGGTGTTTGAGACTGTGATGAGTTGGGTCCGGCACAAACAGTCAGAACGACTCTGCTTGCTCCCCTACCTCCTTGAGAATGTGCGTTTGCCACTGCTGGACCCGTGGTACTTTGTGGAGACGGTGGAGGCAGATCCTCTCATCAGACAGTGCCCGGAGGTCTTCCCGCTGCTTCAGGAAGCCAGGATGTACCACCTTTCAGGCAATGAGGTGAGCTGACGTTGAGCAACACTGGCTAACCAGTGAGGTAAAGGAGTCTGCGGGCCTCACAGAAATAGAGGTGAGGCTGGCTTACAGAACCTTACTTCACGGTGAAGACAATTGCCACACCATCTACGGTTTGAGTCAGGCAGTTCCAGATGCCCTGGATTTCTGATCTGTGAAATGGGGATGATACCGCATCATAAACAGCTACTGAGAGGATTGAGTGAGATAGGAAATTGCTCAGCACCGTGCCCAGCACATCCTTCCTCTTCCCAGGGCTTAAGGGTAGAGGTTGGTGGGGGTGACGTACACAGGACAGAATGTGCCCTGTTCAGTCACCATTCCACAGGAGCACAGCTTTCCTAGTTTGCCCGCTCTGGGAACTGCGAGTCTCTTGGATATCCTGTGAATGTTACCTTGGTTCAGACTGTCGTTGTTTCCTTTCCGAATTTCCAAAAATTCCTCAAAACTCACCTTCCTGCCCTCAGTCTGGCCTCCCTCCAATTCATTCACCAGCTGGATAATCTAAAACTCAAGCCTCATCATTGTGTTCTTGGGCTTACCCTCTTCGTGGCTCCCCGTGACTCCCAGGATCAAACCCACACACTTCCTGCCTGAGCTCCTGTTGCAGGGAGTATGGCCGGAGTCGCAAAAGAGGAGTCCGAAAACAAAATGCAGTTAAGTGAAGGTCCTCATACTCGAGTCGGAATGAGGCCCCGACTCCAGAATGAAGCTTCTTTTTATTAGGATAATTGCTAAAGACTACGTGCATAAAGTCGGCTAAGTAAGTGTGTTAATCAGGCTAATGGTTTAGCTTTTCAAGGTTGAATTTTGAGTTAATTGGTTTCTATACCACTAGGAAGGGTCAGCTGTGAAGGACAATCTGGCCCTGGACAAATGGCTCTAGGTGTTCCTTAGGAGCCGCAGTCGCATTCAGCTGTGTAAACGTGTCCTAAGCCCTTGCACCTTCTCCAGCCCTTCCCTTTTGAAGTCTCCTCCTTTGAGCCTTCCCTCCTGCATCTCCCACATCTCCCAGAGCCTGGCCCTACGCTCTTCATCTCCTGCCCACTTCTCTAGCTCCATCTCCAACCTCTCCCTTCTGCTACACCCTAATGCTCTGCTTGCAATTCCCCAAAGTGGACGTGCCTTTTCACCCTCTATTGCAGGCGAATGAGGTGCTGTTCAAATGCCTTTTCCTCTCTCCATCTAATTAACTTCTACTCTGGCTTCAAAAAGTTAAAGCATCACCTTCTTCAGAGACCTCTCTCTTCTAATAGTCCCTGGTGCATTGCTCTATCGTAGCACCAACCACCGCGTGGTAACCATTGCGTTCCTCATCTGTAAATGTCTCTATACTGGGAGCTTGTTATGGTAGGAAATATATCTTATGGGACTTTTCATCTCCAGACCTTAGGAGAACCCCTGGTGTAGATTAAGTGATTGGTAAATGTTTGTTGAATGAAGAAATGAGTACCAAGATGATGAACACATGTATCATTTGGATGTTCCTGGTTCTGCTTAACAAATTTCAGAAGAAATGTTTTATTCAAATCTTTATAAAGACAAAAATAGGCTTAGTGGAGAGAAACAAAACTATCCGGAAATAATACTATAGGGATAGTGTATTTAAAGCTTATACACA